>NW_026057578.1:49811890-49888708 GCF_023721935.1 Panthera uncia | reverse complement strand
TATTTGGATCCTGAGAAACTTAACAGAAACCCATGGGGGAGGGGAAGAAAAAAAAAAAAAGAGGTTAGAGTGGAAGAGAGCCAAAGCATAAGAGACTGTTAAAAACTGAGAACAAACTGAAGGTTGATGGGGGGTGGGAGGGAGGGGAGGGTGGGTGATGGGTATTGAGGAGGGCACATTTTGGGATGAGCACTGGGTGTTGTATGGAAACCAATTTGACAATAGATTTCATATATTAAATAATAAAAAAAAAGAGTCAGATGCTCAACCGAAAAAAAAAAAATTAGGTAAAAGAACAAACTATTGTGCAAGAGTTAACAGTTAAGATGTAGCATTCACTAGAACCAAATTAAGTTCATATAAAGATGTGGTAAACACAAGGTTTGCTCTCTGAAAAATTTTTTTTCTGAAACTTTCATCTTTATGTTCTATAAAAACAAACCAAAGTTCCAAATTCTCCCCAAGGTATGCATATTACATGTTTGGATCAGCGTGTGCTGTTCTTGTTTGTCCTGAACCTGGTTTTGAAGTTGACTTCCAAGAGTGGGACTGAGCCATCTACAAAAAGATAATAGTGATTTAATTGCTGGTCTTCTGTGTGACATCTTTCGATTGACCAGCTTAAAAATCAATCCAGTTCAATTTAGCTTTCATACATACATACAAAATCAACTTCTGATTCCCCATATAATATATAGTAATACACAGTAATACAGAGTAGGTTTGCACAGTGCTAAAAAAAATTTTTTTAAATGGAGCCTCAGCAACAGGGCTCTCATCATTCTTCTAAAAATTCTTTTAAAATAATTTTTATTTATTTTTAATTTAAATATATTTGATAAACACATTTTATAAATTTAAGGTATACATGTTAACTTGATGCATTTTATAGATAGATAGGTGATAGAAAGATATAGACAGATACAGATAGATATAGATATATAGTTTATTTAAAAAATTTTTTTAATGTTTATTTATTTTTGAGACAGAGAGAGACAGAGCATGAATGGGGGAGGGTCAGAGAGAGAGGGAGACACAGAATCTGAAACAGGCTCCAGGCTCTGAGCTCTCAGCACAGAGCCTGAAGCGGGGCTCGAACTCACGGACCGCGAGATCATGACCTGAGCCGAAGTCGGCCACTTAACCGACTGAGCCACCCAGGCACCCCTATGGTTTATTTTTTAGAAAGAGAGAGTGTGAGTGGGGGAGAAGGAAAGAGGGAGAAAGAAAGTGAATCCTGAGCAGGCTCCACACTCAGTGCAGAGCCAATGTGGGGCTCAATCCCATGACCCTGGGATCATGACCTGAGCCAAAGTCAAGAGCCAGAGGCTCAACCAAATGAGATACCCAGGCACCCTGATACATTTATATATTGTAATATTGCCGTTGTAGCAATAATTAGCGCCTCTATCATATTACATAATTATCCTTTCTTTTTAGAGGTTGGAATCATTAAATTCTAATCTCTTAAGATTAATGATTATAGTACAATATTGTTCTCTTTTAGATTCTTTTAATGGCTCACTCAAGGTGTCTTGATCTCAGCTACTAGGACTGGCTCTCCTGAAAACACTAAACTGTTAAAAACCATTAAAAACAACTAAAACTGTTGAAAAGCAGTTTCAAATGCCTAGGAAATTGCATTGTTGAGATGATGTTCTTATAAGACTCCCTGCTTCTTCTGCCAACACCAAGATGATGTTTCTTGAAACAGAGCTTGGAGAATTTTTTCTACCTTCAGGAGAGTTCTGGCCATGCTCCCAAACAGAGCCTGGACCCAGCAGACGTTGCTACTGGCCAAATCCCTTTATGGCAAACATGGAGCAATCTAAAAGAAGTGTCACCTGGCTTTTCTAGCCAATAATCTTAGAGAGTAGGAGCTAGTTTCCCTAATGCTTAGAATGTTTTTTGTTGTCAAATAGGGCTTTCTTCATATGTCAAAGTAGTTTGATCTGCAGCACTTCCTCATTTGCAGAGATTCACTGAGATTTTTTTCAAGTGCTTTTATTGTCTACTTTCTGAATTGAGGAGTAGTAATGGATTTAAACATTAGGCCAAATTTATGCTAAGAAAATGAAGCATATGTTTCTCCATCTCAGTGGATGGGAGTAAAGAGAATCCCTCCGGAATTCTGCAGGTTTTAATTAAGTAGTTATTTGACTCTAGAAATCATGTGAGGAAATTGATTATAATCTAGAGGCTTTGACATGCCTTTTACAAAAGGTTATTACAGGTCACTCATGTTTTCTAACAGTACTAGATTAGAAAAGAACCCATGGAAATTTCCGCTCAGAAAGGTACTGGGGATATTCTCTCTCTCTCATTTTTTTTTTTTTTTGGCCTTCTATTTTTTTTCTGAAAGAGTATATTAACCATAGTAGAGGATTCACACAGTTAGGAATTATGATTTCTTTTTTTTCAAAGCCCAACTCTCTTAATATTTAATATTTATTCACATGGCTCTGAAGCATGAACAATAAAGATCCCTTTTCTAAAAGCTGGCAAACTCAAACCAGGGAAGGGCAAAGTTGATTAGTCACTGAGGGCCACAGCCAATGCTTCATTACCATAGTATGTCACTGCAATCCTTAACTCTGGGCTGCCAGCTTCCTGCTCCCATGAATCACAGTCACACTCAGCCCTTTCTTGATAGGAGGTTCAAATTCCTGGGCTCTGTTTTTACCCTGTCCGACTGCTGTTTACTGAACAGTCATTCCAAATCCTCAAGCCTGGAGATTGAAGCATCTGTTATTCTAAATTAGGCCCAGGTGTAGCCAGAAGGACTGAATCAGATGTCTCAGCATCCATCCATATCCGCCTGGCTGCTGCTTCCAAATCAACTCCAACAATCTTCTGGCACTTAAAGGCTGTTGCTTTTATATGAGGCTTACCAGAGGCTAGAAATTGAAGATAAATCTCCTAGAATTACTTAAAAAATAAGAGAAGAAAGAAGGGAGATATCCAGGATGCCTAAGAAGTATAACTGCAAATAATGGCTTTCAAACATGGATTGGGCTGGGCATATACCCAAAACAATGGAAAAGTAGGACTTGAACAGATATTTGTATGCCAACGTTTATAGTGGGATTATGCACAATAGTTAAAAGGTAGAAACACCCCAAATGACATTGATAGATGAATGGGTAAACAGATGTGGTATATTCATACAATGGAATATTATTCCACCTAAAAAGGAGGGAAATTCTGACACATGCTACAACCTGGATTAATCTTGAAGATATTATGCTAAGCAAAATAAGCCGACACAGACAAATACTGTATAATTCTACTTATATGAAGTACCTAGAGTCAAATTCATAGAGACAGAAAGTAGAATGGTGGCTGTGAGATGATTGGGGGATAGAGAATGGGGAGTTAGTAGTTAATGGGTATAGAGTTTCGGTTTTGCAAGATGAAAAAGTTCTGGAGATGAATGAGATGAATGGTAGTGATAGTTGCACAGCAAGAGAATGTATTTAATGACTGAATTGATCTAAAAATGGCTAAAATGGTAAATTTTATGTTATGTATATTTGCTACATTAAAAAAAAATGGATTGGGGGAAAAGGGATAGTATCCTAGCCAGTCATGTAAATGGTAGAGACAGGCTCTCTGTTTCTCAAATAATCTTTCCTTATTTTCTTTTGGCTATTTGAAATACATTTTAAAAAGAAATTAGGATTAATAAAAGGAACTGACTAATGTCCACTTAATGCATGGTTCAGGGTGTTTCAGCCAGATTGTGTACTTTGGCAACTGAACATTTGGGACAGACAGAAGTTTTATGCTGTCAGCAGGAAATAAAAGTCCCTTGTGTGTGAACAAAATGATGCTTTACTTAAAGCTTGAGTAAATCTGCTAATATTATCTGCTAAGGTCATAAGACAAAATCTTCCCATACTGAGACCAAAGTATTCAGAAGGCTGTCACCAGGTAATTTTTTTCTCTTCTGGACAGATTGCTTCACTTCTAGCTTTTCTTTTTCCCAACTTTGCTTTCAAATATCACTATCTTTTTCCTTTCAAAGTTCTACCTCTAGCATCTAAGTCATTACAGCCATTTAACTAACTCATATTTATTTAATCATTTACTATTGACCATAGTGCTAAGTCTTCTACCAATAAGTAGAATACAAGGTTTTGGGTCTCAGGAACTTATCCTAGATAGGGAAGAAAGTCACATACATATAGAAAGGTAACTAACAATGTCAGTGCTAAAGGAGAGATATGCATACTAATGTGTTACTGATGTTCCAAGAGGTGAAAACATATTGTAAAATGGGAAGCATTAAAGGAGACAGACTGAGGAACCATGTACTTGGAGTGATGATGGAGGGTTGGTCCCAGCAACAGGACAATATAATGCATGTCCTCAGTGTCTGGGGTCTGCACCTCACATTGGGAAACAATGAATAATTCACTTTGGCTAGAACAAGGTGTACTTCCAAGAAGTAGAACATAAGGTAGGAAATAGGAATTGCTATTGAAAGACTGTGGGTCCTAAGAAACAAGATATTATCTTGAGGGAAATGGTTAGCTTTTGTTGTTGTTACTAACTTTTCATTTTGGAACATGTCAAAAATATGGAAGAGTATATATGAGCCCTAATTAACTCACAAATCAGGCTCCACAGTTATCAGCATTTTGTCAAATCTTCTTTCATCTATTTTCCTACCCACTTTCCCTTGTCTCATGTTTTTTTGAAGCAAATCCCAGACATCAGAAATGGTGGAGCTCATACATATTGTTGAGATGCTTAAAACTGCTGCTGGTAATTTAGGAATATAAATTTTGAAATCTAAATGGCTGTTTTCAAAGAATTTTAAAAATAGAGGAAACTCTTTGTGCTGGCAAGTTGAACATCATCAGGTGTGTGCACAGTGAAGTATATGGACATGTTTAATGCAGGAGGGTGTTGTGTCCAGGAAGCCTTCCCAGTCTCCTCCAAAATATTTAGATTTTTAAATTCTTAATAAAACTCAAGATTAAAAAAATGTTTGTGTCCCTAAAAGGTAAATGTGTGTACCACATGCATACACACAATCACATAATCACAATACCATTATCACACCTAAAATATTGGCAATAATTCCTTTACACCATCAAATATTCAGAGTGTTCAAATTTCCCCCATTTTCTCAGGTTTCTAAACAGTTTTTTTTTCCTTTTGTCTTAAAAAAATTTTTTTAATGTTTATTTATTTTTGACAGAGAGGGATAGAAAGAGAGAGAGAGCACAAGCAGGGGAGGGGCAAAGAAAGAGAAGGAGACACGGAATCCAAAGTAGGCTCCAGGCTCCAAGCTGTCAGCACAGAGCCCAATGGGGGCACTCAAACCCATGAACTGTGAGATCCTGACCTGGATTGAAGTCGGATGCTTAACCCACTGAGCCACCCAGGTGCACTGATAGATCATTTTTTTTCAAAACAGAGTCCAAATTAGGTTCATGTATTTCAATTGGTCAATATGTCTTAAGTCTCTTAATTGATATGTTTCTCCTCCAATTACTCCATCAACATTTTTCTTTATAGTTTCTATTTATTTGTTGAAGAAACTGGGTCATTTTTCCTGCAGAGTTCCCATAGACTAGATCTTGCCAACTGCATCCTTATGGTGTCATTTAGCATGTTCTTCCATCCCTTATTTCCTGGAAATTGGTATTCATATCTACAGGCTTGATTATATTCAGTTTCAATTTTGCCAAGAATACTTCATAAGTGGCGTTGTGTACTTTTATCAGGAAACCCAAGATAACTGTTGTTTGTATGTATAAATGTGAAGTTAGTGGTATTGAAGATTGGTGCCCAGATTCACTATTTCATTAAGGGTTGTCAAATGATGATCTTCTAATTCTATCATTCCTTCTTCAATTATTAGGTGGAATACTTCTGTAAGGAGAAACTTCTTCTCATCAGCTATTCAGTTACATTAAGATATAGTTCATATAGGAAAAGAAGGACAAATGCATGGGCTTTACCCATTTAGCTGTCAATTTTCCAAATAATAAAATGGTTTCCTAGAATCTCCCAAAGGTGGCCAGTGAGTTGGAATTTTAAAGATAACTTTATGAACTGTGAGCTCTAACATATTTAATGTGTTTCAACCCTCTCCAATTACTTTTTGATGCTCTAATTTTCATAGCCAATGTAAGAGGGTCTTTCTGACCTTTGGTTGGCTCTCAGGTTGGCTAATAATTCATTGTGACATAACTCAAGGACTCTGTTACTTCTTTGCTTTCTAATATGACAATATGTTCCAAGTTCATTTTGTACATTTTCTTCACCATACCTGGAATTGGACATTTCTCTAAAGAAGCCTAGGTGTTTTTTGTTTGTTTGTTTATTTGTTTGTTTATTTTTAGTGAGAAATGCTATTGAGACATCTAGAGTGCTATTGAGTTTATCATTGCTATTGGGTCTATCATTGTTTCTAGGTCTTTCAGAGGACAGTGCTATAAAATCCATTTAAAAGAATAAAACAGAGGTGCCTGGGAACTCAGTCGATTGAGTGTCTGACTTCGGCTCAGGTCATGATCTTGCATTCATGGATTCAAGCCCCACATCAGGCTCTGTGCCGACAGCTCAGAGCCTGGAGCCTGCTTCTGATTCTGTGTTTCCCACTCTCTCGGCCCCTCCCCTGCTCATGCTCTATCTCTCTCTCTCTCTCTCAAAAATAAATAAACATTAAAAAAATTTAAAAAAATAAAACATATTACTAGCTGTGAGACTTAGATCAATTTGATTCACTTCTCTGAGCCCAAGCTTTCTTATCAGCAAAATAAAGATGAATAATAGCAACCATTTCATAAGCTTGTTAGGGGAATTCAACAAGACGGTATATGCTAAATTTAACTAGATGTCCTTCTACACAGTTTGAAATGCAATTTATAAGGGTGCTTGGGTAGCTCAGTTGGTTGAGCATTGGACTTCAACCCAGGTCATGATTCCACAGTTTGTGGGTTTGAGCCCTGCATCAGGCTTTGCACTGAAAGCATGGAGCCGGCTTGAAACTCTCTGTCTCCCTCTGTCTCTGCCCCTCCCCTGCTCATGCTCTCTTTCTCTTTCTTTCTCAAAAATAAATAAACATTAAAAAAGAAAGAAGTGCAATTCATAGACCCTCTCGATCTTAGAGCAATTATATGCTATTGGGAGGTGGCAGACTGAAAGTCTAGTCTGTTCCCTTCCAAAACACTATCCCTTCCTCTTGATACACACAGGATATCCCCCATAATAATAGGGGTCATTAGGGAACATATCTTTGACCCATCTTCTTTTGGGGCACAGCCTGCAGTGGATAGATGGGGTGCATGTTAAGAAGACACTAAAGCTGAAAAGACTTACTCTAGCATCTGCCACTTCCTAAACCTGCAACTGACAGCTCCTCCCATCCTCAATTTCTTTCTTTCTTTTTTTAATCCATTTTTGAGAGAGAAAGAAGGCACAAGTGAGACAGGGGCAGAGAGAGAGGGAGAGAATCCCAAGAAGGCTCTGCACTGTCAGCATGGAGCCCAACGTGGAGCTTGATCCCACAAACCATGAGACCATGACCTGGGTCAAAATCAAGAATCAGATGTGGAAATGACTTAGCCACCCACGTGCCCCTCAACTTCTTGCTGACTAAGTTCTTTTGATAAATTTTTCTTAAACTCTCAGAACTCAAAACATCTTGTTTCATCATTCTTCTAATACATTCAAGAGATGACTGGCCCACTCTTAGCCTGAGTATTTTTAGTACTGACTATGCTACGAAGTAGCTGGCATTTTCTCTTTAAAGGAGAAAGCAAAAAAATCAATGTAATATCAGCAAAGGCCCCTTTCTGGCAAAACACCCTGCTCCATGCATCCAGACAGAACAGAGGGCTGGTAGGGTAGAGGTGAGTGTCTGGAAGAAAAAGATCAAGTCAAGGTCAAGAGCCCATCTCAGGTTGACATCATTCGGTATCTGATCCAAGTGGTGAGACAGGTGGCCTGAGATTTTGGGATGCCTTACTGTCATGTCCTTATCCCTTATTTTCAACCAGTCCCAACTAATCACGTTGTTCCATTTCTCCCACCTACTATGTAGACTCTAGGTTTGGATCACCAAATAGAATTCCCACATAATTTTTAAAATTATAGCTCCATTTCATTAATTTTGACCAAAGGGATTCTCAACTGTAGCCTATATAAAAATAAGTCAGACACTTGAACCCACAGTCAATCATAAATGCACTAAAACTGGAACTGTAGACATTATACCTCCTGATATGATGCAGGAAGTTTTCAGCACCACTTATGTAGTGCTTGCCATAAAAATGTAACCAAAACTTAATCAAACCTGTATAACTAGTTACTACCTTTCTTACAGGAAATAGCAGGGAACAGTGAAACAATTTAAGTGACATTATGGGGATGTTATAAATTAATCAATCCAGAATGTGGAAAACTCCACAGGACAAATGACCAGGACCCCCCCAAATTAATGTCATAAAAAGGGAGGGGAAGGATGATTATAAAAGAGATTTAAGGAACAAATTAGCCAAATACAATATGTGGAATTTGTTTGGATCTTGATTCCACCAAAACACTTGTAAAAAGTATGTTTTAAAACAATATGTACAGTATGAAAGGAGTACTGCTAATTTTGTTAGATATGATAATACTATGGTGGTTATATTTCTTAAAAATTTTTTATCAGTTACAGATGCATACTGCAGTATTTACAGAAAAAAAGTAGCAGGATATAAGAGATTTGCTTTTAAAATTTCTGAAGTTAAACAAAATATCAATGTTTGTACGAAAAAAAGATAAAAATGATATGAGCAAAATGTTGATATTTTAAAGCTAGGTGATGGGTTTATGGAGGTTATTATATTATTCTCTTTACTTTTTGTATGTTTAAAATTTTGCAAAATAAAGAGTTCTTTAAAACATAATTAAGTAAAAATGAATAAGTGAGAGAGAAGGAAGAAGGAAACTTTCACGAAGTAATCTAGGTGAGAGGTGAAGGTGTCTGGTACTCTGGTTCTGTTAGTGAGATTGTAAGAACTGAATGATTAGGTTATATTTTGGGGGAGTAGAGAACTGTTTTCTAGTAGTATTAGGAAAGGGGTACCAATTATGATTTCTAGGTTTTTGGTTTTGAGCAACTGGAAGGATGACTATGAACTTGTTGAGAAGAAAACTGGGAGAGGCAGAACTCAGAAGTTCAGATTTGGCCATACTGAGTTTGAGGTGGCAATTAGAAGTGTCAGTCCATAGTTGGATATCCAGCTCTGGGGCTCAGCGGAGATGGAGCTGGTGCTACACAATAGGAATCATCAACCAATGGATGGTATTTAAGGACAAAGAATTGAATAAGGTCACTTGGGGAGAGAGTGTGATTGAAGGAAAGTAGTCTGTGTTTCAGTTAGAATGTTCCAGAGTCTAAGATGAGTACTAAGAAATCATCTGCAAAATTTCTGTGAAGCGAGAAAATAGAAATCAGACTTTTGAAGTAACCACATTTGAGCTGTGAATTGGCTCCAGTGTCTCTTTATCCCCAAGAGTATCTAGAACACTGTTGCTGGGGAAGTTGCAGCAATGCTGCCTCAGTGCAGCCTTGGGCTGGGATTTAAAGCTGCCAGCCAGCATTCCACTTTCCAAAGAAATGGAGCTGTCATCCAAACCTGGACTCTGTTTCCTGCCCTGCTTCCTTAGCTGCTTGTCAATATTTGATTTCCAGATCACAGGACCCCATCCACTGCCAAGCCCCAGGGCCTGACACTTAGAACAAACAGAAGAGGAAGTCAGCAGAAACCACTGGGCTCACACTGTCTACTTTTAGGGACTTCCCCCCCCCTCTCCCATTGGTTTGTTCCTGCTCTTCCCCACCCCCAGGAATAGCAATGCAATGCTAACTCTGAGCAGTTTTTGTTTGCTTCCCAAACAACAATGCCTCAATTCACAAGCGAGATCCTAAATGTTACAGTGAATGCTAGCAGCAAAGTTAGTCTTCAATCCACTTGCAAAATTCTTCCACTGGCATTTTATTGGTAATGCACACTTTCATGGGCTCAATGAGTTTAATTCCTTACACATTGTTTTTGAGCTTCTATTGCCAACAGAGTGCAGGGTAATCTTTCAAGACAAAGGACTTTAGAAACAGATAGGAGGAAGGCAGTGGGGTGGGACTGGCATTGCAAATCCTCACTAATCCACTAGGTAATTTCAGCTACCTGTCTTATAGCAACAAATAGTCTGAATTGGCAAGTGGGCACCCAGTCTCTTCTGGCCAAATCTCTGATGGGAGGTGCCTGAAATGCACCCTTTTAGCCTGAGATTTTTGTTCTTTGTGTAAAGCCAAGTGTTGCTGCCATTAGTAAATGAGCCCATGCCTTATTAACATAAACCCAGGTCCTCCCAAGTTTATACCTGAAAGGAGACTTTCCAGGTGAGGATTACACTGTAAGTCTCCAAGGGTCCGTGTGGATAGATGGGAGAACATTGTGTTTCTGTGCCTGGAGTCTATAGGAAGGCCAGGGTGAGTGTTATAATTATTTTTTATGGCTAGCTCCCAGAGGTGCACAGTTCCCATTTTAAACTCTCTGCTGTCAGTGTAAATAAAGTTCTTATTTCCTCTTAGCACAGCCAAGATAGGCTGCAACATTCACAAAATCTTCACTAAGACATAAGGAGAACTAAAGGGATCTAAAGTGAAAGGAAATCTGAAACCTGATACCAGCTGAGTAGGGCTCTAGGGGATATGGTGAGATGGGTCTGGCACCCCATTCAGGTGACTTCCTACTTCTTGACCTCTGACTTTCCTTCCTCAGTCACCTTGCTCTTCTGAGGAAGACCACACTGTGCACACTCCCTAGGTTATTTTCTGTTGATTGGTTATACTTCTGGTCTCCTTTCAGGTGACTTGACCCTCATATTTCACTCAGGTATCAGGGTGAGGCACACACCTTGGGCACAAACTGCAAGGGGAGCAGTGCCAGAAAACTCAGTCATCCAGATAAATAATAGTTTGATTTAATATTTTAAAAGATCACATGAATGCAAAGCATTCATGATGAACAAAGTATTAAAAATTTAAATGAAGACAGAATCCAAGCAATAGTGAAGCCTGAGGTAAAAAACATATTCATGTTTTTATGTTTTTTAAATGGCTAACGATTTTGATAAAACATTATTAAAGAGGTTATTTCCATCAAAGCCTGGAAAGTAAAATGATAATTCTATTTTGAGTATAAGTAAAATATTTAAACTTAAAATAATGCTGGGAGTTTTAATAAGCTTATGTTTCAAATTTTTCAGTACGTTTTAACTATTTCAATATTCTGGGACAAAAAAAAATCCTTACAAAATACATAAAACTCTGAAGAGTCATGCACCTTTCAACCCTTTGCCTCAGACTCCAATATGGCTGGTCAGCAGGACCCTGGGCTTGCCTTCCATGTCTAGTGATCTATGAATATGTGTGTGTGCTTGGGGAGGCATAAGCCCAACCAATGGCTTTATCTATCTATCTATCTATCTATCTATTTATATTTTAACTTATTTTTTTATTTTTAGCCTCTCCTTACTTAAAAATTGTTCCTTCACCCCCAGCAGTGATCCATTCAGGTCATCTATTCCAGGTAAAATGAATAAAGTTTTACACCTAAGATGGCCTACAGGACTAAAACAAGCTCTGGTCTCTAGCTTAGAGACCCTTCTTCCAGGTTCTTCTTGCCCTGTTTGCCGCCCAGGCATGTGAAAACCGGCCACAGATATGGAAGCTGACAACTATAAATTACCCTTCTCCCTCTTCATCTGGAGCTCAGATTTTTGGAGAAACAGTCTCCTCTGAGCTCACCGGTGTTAAATAAATCTCTGATCCACCAAGATCTCCAAGTGCTGCTTGGTTTTTCTGCCAGTGTTCCAGCCTGTTTCCATAACATATTTGGTTTCCTGACCTGGAAAACCAATTGCGCTGGCCCATTGTTGCCATTGGTTTGGGAAAATGGTGAGGTGGTGAAGGATCAAGGAATTGCAAGGGAGAAGGTGTGCCCTGCCTGAATTTCAGCAGTCTCCCCCTTGGTCGCCTGAGGCCAGCCCCAGTTCTGCCATTCCCGCCAGACTCAGGAGACTCGGTAGGTGAAGACCTGGACCCAACATCGGAATTGGTAAGGCTGGGGCCCAATCTAGTCAGGCCCACTTGCAAGAGCAGAAGGGGAACTTGATCACTCCCCAGAGACCTCAGAAGTCTCACAGGTAGGAATTCTGTGGGAGGGAATATAATAACCTCTGGTGTGTATGTGAGTGTGAATGTGTGACTCAGTCTAGCTTGCCTGCTGAGTTTGATTCTGTGGCTCCATGGACGAGCACCCTTAAGGTCCCCAAAAGCCCATGGAGTCTGAGTGGGCCTGTCTGCCACTCCATGGTGAATGGCACACAGTCTATGGTGGCATCAGAATAGCTTCTGATCGTAAGTCACAAAGCTGAGACTGCTACAGCTTAGTGTCACCTAAGTTCCTTTGGGACATGGCCAGACAGGCATCTGACTGGTCTCCTCATTAGAGGGGATAGAGGGCACCCCTATCCCTCTGTCTGTCTTTGTGACTCTGCCTCATGGGAACATTATGGGGTCAGGACAGAGCAAAGAAGCAGTTTTTGGGAGACTATGGAATTAAGATAACTCCCGGCACATTAAGGACCCTATGTGAGTTAGAATGGCCCACTTTTGGTGTAGGAGGGCCCTCTGAGGGAACTTTGGATGTCCCAATGGTCTGCTTCATCTGGCACGTTGTCTCCTGAGACCCAGGTCACCTTGATCAATTTCCACACATCGACTACTGGCTTGAAATTGCCTGAAATCCTCCACCTTGGGTGTGATTCATCCATAGCAAGCAGAGCCAGGCAAAGGTTTTAGCCGCTTTATCTGGAGACTCACCCAGGGAGCCAAAAAAGCAACCCACTGCTTCCCTAGTGTTTGCAGGAGACCTGGAGGAAGATCCTGTCTTTTTGCTACCTTATGACTCACCAAGCTCCCTCCCTGCTCCCCCTGAGTTTGAAACTCCTCCCCCATCTGTCTCTCTGCTGCAGCTGCAGTCCGAGCAGTCAGCGATGCCGCCATAGTCACTGGGGCAGTGGCCGCCACCACAGTTACCACTGCAGCCGCCACCATGGCCACAGTTGCCATGGCAGTGGGCGCTGCCCATCTCCCCTCCTCTCTCAGACCCAGAGAACCCTCCCCCACAAGGGCCAGCAGCCAGACTGTGCCCCAGACCCAGATCTAATGCTCTCCAAATACCTGTAAGGGAGATGAGAGAGCCTGAAAGACAGAATAAAGATGGAACAGTCCAGCCCAGCCATTCCATGATGTATTATCAACCTTTCTCTACAGCCAACCTCCTCAATTGGAAACACAACACTCCATCATACTCTGAAAAGCCACAAGCAATGGTCGACTTGATGGAGTCCCTCTTCCAGACCCACCGACCGAGTTGGGAAGATTGTAAACAGTTACTCCATACTCTGTTTAATACAGAGGAAAGAAGAAGAAGAATGAGAGAAACAAGACAGTATCTAGATTACACACCTCCAGGGATCAATGACCCTGCTGTCTGGGCTCAAGCTGCTGCACCTGCAGAACACCCAACATGGGATTTCACCACAGAAGAAGGGCAAGCCCACATCCGATGATACCAGGAAGCCATCCTTCTGGGAATTCTAGCTGGAGCCAAAAAGCCCATGAACATGACTAAAATATCGTCAGTCACACAGCAGCCTGGGGAGTCTCCCAGAGACTACTATGAAAGACTATACATACCATGTATACACCCCATTTGACCCCGAGGCACCAGAAAGTCAACAAATGGTAAATACCTCTTTTGTGGCACAGGCTGCCCCAGATATCAGAAGAAAACTCCAGAAGTTGGAGGGCTTTGCCAGGATGAATATCACTCAGCTGATAGAGGCCGCCAGTAAGTTTTCATGAACAGAGAAGTAGCCAAAAGAGAAGCAGGGAGAAGACTAAAAAAGAAGGTCACCTTTCTTTCACTAAAAGAAATAGACATTGCTAAGACAGGAAGACCCCAACCACCAAAAGGGGAGATGCCCAAAGCCCCCTTAGCAAAAGACCAATGTGCATACTGCAAACAGAAGGGACACTGGAAGAATAAATGTCCCATCCAGGGAAAGTCCCAGAAACCCAGCTGATATCAGGAGGAACCCTGAGAAGGGGACCTTATTGGTCTGGCCAAGATAGAATCAGACTGAAGGGGACACTGACTCTCTTTCCCTGTTCCTCTGCCTAATAGATGTGAGGGATTCTCCCTCATTTCCCAGGTTAACAGCTATAATTGGAGCCAACTGTGGTTAGTCTACCTCAGGATGGGGACTTTAAGGAATGTTCCCAAGCAGTTGCTGAAACTCCATTTGTTTCAGGGAAATTCCCAGTCTTCTCTGGCCTGATGTGGACTCCATATTTCCACTTTGGTGGAAAAAACATGGTGTCTGCTCCTCTGTCTGAGTTAAGGTTTTGAATTAGGTTTTCCTTCTCTGCCTTCTACTGCCACCTTGCCTCTTCTGCCTTCTGCTCCCCCTGCTGTTTCTGCACCAACTTGTGTGTGGTCTACATAACTGGTTCCTATACCCTCCTCAGTGGCTCCTCCTCCCATCCTCAAGGTCAAGGAGTAAAGTGCACCCCCTTGGACATCTAGGTCTTTTCCAAATAGAATGAATTGCTAAAGCTTTGATTACTGAACATAGGTTTGTGTTTTTAACTTCTTATCGCAGAGAAATTAAGGCTATTTGGACCTATTGGAAAACATGCTTTGTACTTAATTGGTTCATGAATTTGCCATCTAAAAAAAGTCTGGTGTAAACACCTCTCAATTGGTTACTAAGTCCTCAATTGGAGACTAAAGTTTCCTAAGAGTTAAAATTCTGCTAAGTGTACTTAAGACTGATGGAAATAAGGAAAGCAATCCTGTATGTAGGAAAGTAGGAGGTATGTAAGAAAGATATAAGGAATGGAAAAACATTTTTGTTGAGCTTAGAAGGAAGTAATTTTGTCCTAAATGAGACTGGTTATTTGGAGAGAAATGGCTTTGAGACAAAGTTTGAAGGCAAAGGAAAGCTGTAGAAGGTTCATGAAGGGAAATCTTTGGAAAGGAATTTTATGCATGCTCAGGATTGACTAAGATTGAGATGGATGGAATTTTAAAAGTACACTGGTATAAGGTTGAAATTCTGCTTTTCTCTCTGTTCAAATGACAAAGTTTTCTTGGACTGTTGATCTACTCTTGATAAGACAATGCAAACAAAGGTTTGTCTTCTGGGAAAACCAAAGTTTTAGGTTTCATCTTTATCAGGTCTTTGATTACTTAGTTAAAACTTCTCAATGTTAAAGGACCTAGGTTTTTGGTAACTATATAATGCTATACATTCACCTTTAGGATCTTTTATTGCCAGCTTGGTTGAATAAATAAAGTTTTAAGATTTTTAATGATCTATAATCCTATTTAGGATATACTTATAACTTCCTAAGGTTTAACAAACTTCCCAGGATTTAAATAGTAAATGAAGTCTTTTTGACCAATTAGGCCCTTTTATTTGGGATGATAAGTTACTTGGAAAAGCACTGTCATACAATAGTAAACCTTAGGTTGTATTGCACAGGTAAATGCTGTATATGCAATTCCTAAAGTTTTAATGTTTTGGTATAAGGTCATCACTTAATATTCTGATTACTTGAAGTGTTATGTGTCACAGAAATAACCGAATTTCTTTATCACTTGCATCATAATGAACTCTCATCAGATCTTTAACAATGTCTATTTCTGAGATTTTGTCATTTATAATTGTTCTTATTCTCTCACAAAACGTGTTTCTTTTTCAAGGAGATTTATAAGAAGGACTTTGGAGACAAATACAGGTATTTGACATCTTTAAGATTAATACTAAAATGGGTAAGAATTTCCAGAACTAAAAAGCTGCATTGAAACTGAACAAAAATTAGGAACATGGGATTAAATGAATTGAGGAAGATTATAGTTTTGTGATTCTTGTCAAAAATATTGCTGGTTCTCTAATGTTTGCTCTTCCAGATTAAGGAAACTTGCTCCTAAGATATCTATGAAATACAGAAATGTCATAAAGTATTCATTTGTAAACTGAAGCATTTATCTTTTCTCTCTAAAGAACTCCCCTGAAATTAAAAAACTCTCAGTGAATATTCTTTCTTTCATGGCAGTTACAATTGTTTGCATAAGTTCAGTAAGAATCTGTTCATCTTGTAACAGGTCACCATTGGAAATACTGGTTATTTTTCCAAGGCTTTGACTGGACTGTCATATTTGAAAATGACATTCATAGACTCAGATATGACCAGACAGCTTTCAGGAACTAAGGTTGGCTTTATGAAACATGGAGCCATAAAGCCCCTTGGAAATGTTGGCCTGATACTTTGCTTACAGAGTTCCCAGAAGCCTCACCTGGTGAGTAAAGAAGGTCACTTTCTGGCAGGTGTAAGAACCTCAGGATATCTTGAGGACCTCATGAAGAGGAATTTGCCCAATTCTACAGGTATTGTAGGCCTGTCTCATGGCAAGTATTTGGCTTGGCTTCTGGTCTGGAGAGGCTACTAAAAGTTCAACTGGGAGATTCCTTATAAAAGTTTCCAGCAAAGCAAACTTTAAAAGATCCTCATGATCAATCGCTATTCTTGCTGAGCTTATGTAAATAATTAGGCCAGGTTTGTTAAGACTGGACTTATTCTACAAATGTATTGGTGTCAATTTGGCTGTCTCTGGAAAGGGGAGTTTTTAGAGAGAAAAACTATGTTTCAACAATGCACCGTTATGGATGTTAAATTCTAGTTATGATTGTCTTTAAATGTTGTTTGCCTAAACTAGACAACTTGAGGTAAACTTCAGAAAAATTGTCACAGTATTTCATGTATAGACAATCTTCTGTGCTTGTTATTCTGTGGGAATAATAATAAGACCCCATGGGCATATGATCATTTAAACAATTGGAAAACAGGATGGATACCTAAATATGCAAACCATATCTTCCCTAACCCTGATCTTACAATTACCAGAAACATGCCCCTTTCGAAGGCTTGGAGGTGGACTTTACAGATATACCACCAAATAGAGGATTCCATTTCAGGTATAACCCCATGGATCCATCACTCCAGAGTTAAGAAGGCCAACTCAGAGGAACTCTCAACCTGGCGAAGTGATCCAGATCTAGTCAACCTGCTTAAAACTGACCTTCAAAAAGACACTGGCCCCTGAGATCTCCAGTCCTACTCCAGCCATACCCTGGTAGCTGGCTGATCTGTGCATGGCAGAAGCTTGAGGAATCAACATGTGGACGGAGCCCAGGGGTTTGGATGCAACTCTGCCAGCCCTTGCCCCTTACTGGTGTCATAGCCCTGATCTTGCTTCTTGTTGTTGGGCTAATAGAGACTGCATCAACAAACTGGACATGGAATGGATAGCAGACTCCTTGACAATCTTACAAAGCCAAATAAACTCCCTGGCAGTGGTGTCCCTCCAAACTAGGTAAGCTCTCGACCTCCACACTTCAGGAAAAGGAGGGACTTGTATCTTTCCTGGAAGGAATGCTGCTATTTTGTAATCCAATCAGGAATAATCAGGACTAAGGTTAAGGAACTCAAGGAAAGAATTCAAAGTAGACAACAGGAAAATATCAGTCAATGGAGAAGATGGGATCTCACAGACTGGGCATCCTGGTTCCCCTGGCAGGGCCCCTCCTTTCCATAATTTTACTTGTGACCATTGGCCCATGTATACTAAGTACCCTGGTACGTTTTATTGAAAGCACTGTTGCTTGCTAAACTGCAGCACGTACCTTAGCCCTCCGAGGGTACCAACCCCTAGAGCTAAAAAGCGATGCCTAATAAAAGATTTTAAAAGGCATCAAAGGGGGGAATGTTGGGAAAATGAATAAAGTTTTACACCATAAGATGGCCTATGGGACTAAAACAAGCTCTGGTCTCTAGCTTAGAGACCCCTCTTCCAGGTTCTTCTTGTCCTGTTTGCCACGCGTGTGCGCAAATACCTGCCACAGATATGGAAGCTGGCAACTATAAACTAACCTTCCCCCCTTCATTCGGAGCTCAGATCTTTGGAGAAATGTCTCCTCTGAGCCCGCTGGTGTTAAATAAATCTCTGATCCACCGAGGTCTCCAAGTGCTGCTTGGTTTTTCTGCCAGCGTTCCAGCCTGGTTCCTTAACAGTGGCCCTCCCAGGCACGCATCTGAAAGCATGACCAAAACTACACCAAGCACAATAGATCTTGATTGAGAATTGAGAACTGGGATGCAGAAAAGCCAGTCTGTGCTGGCCAATTCATGGGGACATGCTAGCCTGGAGACCAGGGGACAGTTGTAGCTGTGTATGCAAAGAGTGAAGGGCCCTCAGAAAAAGAAAGATGAGACTTACTTTTTGTGACACAAAAGTCCTTTTAGGCCCCCAGCTATTTTCCAAGATCTATATGCCCTATGTACCTGCTCTACTTTGCCCTAGCACATTTCTTGGGAAACTTCCTAGGTGCAGAATTACAAAAAAATGTAAAAACCTCAGTAGTTAAAGATTTTAAGGTAACAAAGGGAGTGCAAAAACACTCTACTAGGCCAGAAAATAAGCCTAACCATATCAGAGACAATAAATCAGTACTAAAACCGCTAGTGCTATTTCAAAAGTTAAGCAAAGGTCTTGCATTCCTTACAGAGATAAGGGGACATAGACCCCATCCAGTGTATATAGGTACTCTCTGGAGCATGCTCATAGCCCCTTCCCCTTGCCAACTGGTTACCTCTGCCTCATTATAGTGTTAAAGTCTCCACCCTGTGCTCCCCTGAGGTGCAAAAGCTTCATTAACGTATATATGCGTGCATGTGTAGGCTTATTTTCTAAGTAGGCCTTTGCAACTTTATGCCTGCCTTTACCTGCGATGACAAAGCTCCCTTCTCTTAATATTTATCCTAAATCCTAAATAAAAAGAACCCCTGCTCAGACAGTCACAGCTTTGGAAGTTATTCCCTGTTATCTCCTTATTTGCTGCAAATTACGTTTACTTTGCATGACAGCTCCACCTGGAGTAGTTGCTACTTGTAACTCACCAAGGAGTAAACTCATGTTTGGTGATAACTGGTCATGTAAACAGTCTGCAAAGACAGACAATGGGCGATGTGCAGATGGAAATGGAGACAAGTGACCATGGGGCTGGGAGCAGGACTTGGAAACAACCTTCTAGGTCCTGACTGTTTCTTCATGAAGCTGCAGTGGGTTTCATGATCATCTACATGCATGTCCTTATAATCCAGTCCTTTCTAAACTCTTGAGCTAGTGTAGATGGATTTCCATTATTTAAAATAAGAAACTCCTTGAAGCACATTTAACAAGTCAAATAGGATAGCAGAGGCCTAGTAACATGGTTACTCTTTGCACGGCTGTCATTGGCAATACCCATAGATTCATAAAGACAATGTATGAGAAAGGTCAAAGAGGGAAGATAATATCAACAAACCAATTAACTGGTGTAAAGTAATACAGGGCAGTTCCAGGAGTGGCTATTTCAAGCAACTGCAGAAAGTCTGACAGCTAACCTTCAGGTTTCAGTTTAAACACCACCTCTTCAGAGAGTATTTCCCTGACCCCTACTCAGCTAAGTCCTTCAAAAATTATGTAATAAAATATTTGTAAAAATGTTTTAGTGTCTGTCTTCTCTTCTAGAATGTAAACTTCCTGGGAGCAGGGGTCTACATCTGTTTGGTCACCATTCTGTCCCCAGGACCTGGTACAGTGGGTGACAATGCCATGTGCTTACCTCTAGTTGACTGAGGTAAACAAACACATACTTTGGGTAAAACTGTATCTTATTGTTATATCATGACCTAAAGCCACCCTAGAACTTACAAATGCATGGTTACAAGTGACTTCCATTCTTCACGAGTAAATATTTTTCTTAGAAACAATACTCACAACTCATGCTTAAGTAGTGCTTGTTCTCTACCAGTGCTATTAGCAGCACTTACCTAGATTTACCATTTTACTCCTAACAACATTTTTAAGTGGCAGTTCAGGGGAGGGCTGGGCTTTGAATCAGCCCTCCAGCCTCAAGGCTACCCTCTTTGGAATTGAATGAGTGAATGGTGAGACAGAAATGATTCCATCTCAGTGTCATTAGAAACTCATATCTTATGAATAGAACACTTAAGAAAATATAACAGGGAGACCCGAAGAGGATTAGAAGACCTTGGCACCTAGAGGAGGGAGGCATACAGAAGTTGTTTGCATAGAAAGCAAGGAAATACACAGCTCACCCAGATTTGCAACATTAGAACCTAAGGACAAACTAGACTTGCTTTTATGCCTTTCCTTCCTGAAAGGCTTTAGAGGTCACACCTGTGCTGGCCAGGTGTAACTGAGACCTTGAGAATAAGTATCATTCTACAAACCCTCCTTGGTCACCTTACTGCACTCCATCCCCCATGCAAAGCCCTGTGACCAGTGACAAGTGACCTCTATCCCTGCCCTGGAGTTGCTTACAGTCTTGTTGGGGGAGGCAGACAATAAGGAACTAAATGGACAACCAAGCAGAATCACACATCAGAAGAGTCTTAGGGAAGAAGCACAGAGGATGAAATAACAGAGTGACCAGGGCTGGTTTCTGAAGGAAGGCTAGCAGGAATCAATGAACTATATTCTCCATGTATGGGAAGCCTCTGGAAGATTTTAAGTAACAGAATGACACTGTCTAATTTACATCTTTTAAAAGCATATTGCTGGCTGCGTTGCGGAGAATGGACTAGTGAGTTGGAGGACAAGAGGTAGAGGTGGAACATGAGGTAACCATCCTAGCAACAACGGAGCTCTGGTGTGGAGGCCAAGAGCAAGGCCTAAACTGGAAAACTGTTTTGGAGTTAGCATCCTCAGGACTTACTAATGGAATGAATGGAGAAGGCTAGGGAAGACTCAAGAATGAATCCCAGTTACATTTTCAAAAAGAGTTCCTATCTTTTAGACATATATACTAAAATATATTTGGGTGAAATGGTATTATATCTGTCTGCCTGAGATTGTAGAAGTAGATGGAGATGTCTTAATGAAAAAAGACCAGCCATGTGTTGATAATCACTGGTCTGGTTTTGGGTGTATGGGGTTAAGTATGCCATTCCTTCTTCCTTTGTATATGAATGAAACTTTTCATAAAGCATTTTTTTTAAAAGAAAAAGCTAATGTTATATGACACTTGATCCTGCCAGACACCATTCTGAATGTGCACTTCTGCATTTGAATGCTATATTTATCATCACCATGCCCATTTTATAGATGGGGAAGCTGAGACACAATTTAAAACTTAAGTGGTAGAACCAGGGCTCAAACTCAGGCAGCTTGGAAGAAGAGCCACCACATCACATCGATTTCTGTCCAGTCTGAAGAATTAGGTTCCAAGCAATTTTACATGACATTCTAATATTTTTGAGACAAACATAGAAAAATTAACATGTAACAATCTCAAAGAATATTAAAATAAACTTTAAAAATAACATACAAAATAGAAGAGTAACATATAAATGTAAGGTAATACTAATACCAACATATTTCAAAGGAGGCAAAGCAATATTCTTGGGCCTGTCTGCTCTTCTGACAGTAGAGTATGGGGTCAGTTACTGCTGCTCAGTGAACCATTACAATGTGAACACACTGGGTGACCACTACCCAGACCAAGACAGAAAACCTCATCACCTCCCAGAGCTTTTTTGTGCCCCTCCCAGTCCCTGCCCCACCCACCTCCTCAGAGGGAGCCACTGGCTTGTGTTCCAACATGGTCAGTTAATTTTTGTCTGGTTTGGAGTATATAAAAAAAACAAAAGATTCCAGTTTCTGACTTGAACAATGTGGTATCTTTATTGAGATGATGAACCTGTGGAAGGAAAAAGTTTTAGGGGAAAACCGAAGTTTATATTTTGGGATGGGTTAAATTTGAGATGCTTATCTAAGTTGAAAGGTGAGGCAGCCAGTTGGAAATAAGAGCCTAAGAGTGCCTGTTTGATTCAGTTGGTTGAGCATCCTACTTTGACTCAGGTCATGATCTCAGGGTTCATGAGTTCGAGCCCTGCATTGGGCTTGCTTCTGTTAGCACGGAGCCTGCTTCGGATCCTCTTTTCCTCTCTGCTCTTCCTGGTGCATGCACTCTCTCTCTCTCTCTCAAAAAAATAACTATTTAAAAAAAAAGAACCTGGCAAGTGTCTGGGTCAGACCAAAGAGCTCATAGATGACATGGAAAGCCAGGCTGAGCTCACCTGGGCTGGGGTGCTGTCACTAGGTCAGACCACACCCTCAGGCCCTCCTGCAGGTATAACCTGGGGAGGTCGGTGGTAATACAACTAGGAAAGTATGTCCTTTGCTCTCACTGGCAGTAACTGCATGTCACCTGCAAATGCTTGGAATGGTCAGGCTCTCATGGGTCACCATTTCCTGGGGGCAGATAGGTGTGTTACAAAGGCAAGCCCCTCAAGAACTCAGAGATATACATAGTCCCACTCCTGTAGAGTGGCTCTTGTCCTAACCAGAACACCCTCTCCATCTCAGAACCAATTTCAGAAGATAGAGGAATGAGTACTTCTCTCCCTCAAGCTAACCCCCTAACTTAGCAGATAAGTAGTGATTGTGACCATGTATGTTGACAAATAATGAAGGAACCTACAGATGCAAGGCAATATTGATAAACTGGCCACAGGGCAAAGCCTGTGCTTTTTCATTGTGAGTAGCAGGGCTACTCTATTATTATCAGTTTTAAGTTCTAAAAAATCCCAACCAAGTTGTCTAAGGAGGAGTGTTTATTATCTCTTATCACATGACCTTCCAAAGATGTGATGGTCATTTCATGATGTCATCAGGGACTCAGGTTCATTCCATCACTATGCCCTATGCTCTGCCATTCTTAGACTTCTATGCTCAGCTGAATCCCCTCCATGGCTGCAGATGTGGGGCCCCATCACTGAGAGACTCAGTTTCACCCTGGAGCTTCTTTTTAAGAGTAAGGGAATTTTTCTCAAAGGCCCACTGTCCCCACATGTCTCAGCCCAAATTGGGTCAGTGAGTCCTGGTTTGGGGAGGAGCCTTTATGGAGGCTGACATATAATGTATTCAATAGTTAACTTGAGTCCCTAGTAAGGGAGGGCACACAGGACAGCTTCTGATCACAACCACTGAGGAAACCAGGCCTGTTGTGCCCTTGGGCCCTCTCTGTTCAGGCTGGCTGCTTAAATCAGAGGGCCTGCTCTTCAGGCATCTTAGGGACCTCCATCAGATTGGGTCTGTTTTTCTGCTTACCATTATTTCTATCAGTGCAATAAGAGATAATCACACAAAGTGAAAAGTGCTTCGCCAGTGTGCTAAGGAAGAACACACAGGATTCCACAGCCTGGCCTTCCTGGACCTGCATGTCTGCGATTGCCTCCAACAAACTACTGGCCCATAGCCATTGAGGATGGGAGTAAAACCAAGAAGAGGAAATAGAAGCATTTCTAATGTCCTTCCCACACCCACACCCAACCTGGCCTGGAGAAAAGATGAATAGCTGATTTCTGGTCCTGTGGATTTGGAGAATATCATTCGCTATAACAGAGTCATGAAAATTGTTTCATCTGGGCTCAGGTCCACCTTTGAGGTGGCAGCCTCCCCAAGTGCTGGCTCTTACCTCCCCAGAAAGCAGGAGGTTGTGGGTCTTGGGGGGTACACAGCTGGGGGAAAATGGGGCATTCCCCTCCCCTCACACTCCTTTGTTTGCCATATCCACCCTTTTTGACTGGCCCAGATGACTCCCCTGTGCACACTGATACCTGATCACCTTACTTTTTGTAGTAAGCACCTTTCTTTTTCCCACTTATGCCCAGTAATCCACTGTTTGGGAATGTGACCTTTCCTCAGTGTAGAAATCTTGGTCAGTCTTAGCCCATTGCCAGACTTGTTGCCTAGACATGCAAGTTCCCCAAGGGCTAACAATTTACCCTGGCTAACAGTATGTTGGGGAGGCTGCTGGAGAGCTCTGGGAAAGGGTCCCTCATTCTTTAAGGAAGGAACACACAGGCCTTCAGCTGACCAGGGTCTATGCAAGGCTGGGATAGGGATGCCTGTCTAAGATGGTGCTTGGTTGAGAATGAAGCAGGAGGGAATGGATGTCTGCTGTGGTCACTTCAGGTTTCTGAAGAACTATAGGTGGCCTCTATGCTTGCAGGATTTGGGGAGAAGAAAAGACACACTGATGCAAAATAAGCCATGTACCCTCCTTGTCCAGTCACTACCCTAGGGCCTGAAGGGACCAGAACTGCTTTCTGTTCTTCCTTTAGAGCTATGTCCTTCCCAAGATAGTCAGTGCTGGAACCCAGACTCAAGACTCAACAGTCTGTGTGTGCTTACCCACAACTACTTTACTTTTTTTATTGCTTCTCTAAAAACCTTTATACCACAGAACCGTGCTTCCCAAATTTGAAGGTGAATGTGAACAAACTGGGAACCGTGTTGAAATTCGAATTTCTGACTCAGTAGGTCTGGGCGAGGTTAGAGATCATGTTCCTAAGCAGAGCCCAGAGGATGCTGGTCCACAAACCAAGAGTAAAGTGACCAGGCCAGGTCACCTTGGACCTATGACTCATCTGTACCCTATTTAGAGCTTCTGTGATTTCTCCTTAGTACAGTGCTTGTTAACTACTACCTTCACACCATAAAACAAAAAAGTAAGACTTGATGCTTACTAAAAATTAAAATGTTACAGTTTTTGTTAAGAATTAGAAAATAAAAACCTGACTAAGACAAACTTTGAAAACAAGAAAAAGAAAAACAAAAAGCCAGTTTCATATAAGCTGAGAAATTGAAAATTAGACATTACTTAGAAAGCAAGAATGATTTAATTGTCTCCATGTCTAGGCCTGCATGCCAAATGAAGGGAGCTGAAGTTGAAGCTTTTTAATGAGATATGTTCCTGAAAATATTTTTAAATGCATTACACGGATTTAGTGTTTAAAGGTATTATGAATTTTATGCTTTCCTAAAATAACCAATATTTTTATAATGCATCTGATTAATTCCTCATTTCTCTATTTTAAAATTCCAAGTTTTTTATATTCCATTTTCTTAAGAGGTGATTTCTAGAACACAACTTTCCTTTAAGAAAGTTTCCCCTACTGTGTGTTTAAAGGAAATGAATAACTACTTAGGCAGAGATGAACTTAGAAGACCCATCACACTGATAATTAGCCCCTTGGAGCACATGGCCTCTCCCTCATCAGCATGTCATACTAGACATGATTAAAGGATGATTCTCGGATGCAGCTGTTTGTTGCAAAACAGTTGTGACCTTTTCTTTGAGCAGAGCTGCAGTGGTCCTAAAGCTTCCCAGAGTAAGCTCAGTTCTGGATGTTCTTTGCAAGGCACTGATGTGTGTGAATTTGATTTTTTAAGTGATTCACAAACACATGTGCTCATTTGGATTTCGTGGGAAAGAAAAGTCAAGCAGATGATAGAAATTCATAAGACTTAACACAGTACCTTCTAGTGATGTGACAGCACACAGAGTAGTAATTAGGTTTGGGAAACATAGCCTAAACCACACAGATCAACAGCAGGAATTTAATCTGGGGAACTAGGAGCAATGTGTAAAGAAGCTGACAGAGCACAGTGGAAGGTAAGGTATCCCAGACATTAGTAATTTCAGGAAGCTACTACCTCCCTAGGGCGGAAAGGACAAATAAAGGAGGTAAAGCATGGAGTCCAAAAGCCAGAACCACCTGTGTGAGCTGAAGCTGGGGCTATGGGAGAGAAGCCACCTAGTCAGAGCTGAGGGACAGAAGAGACACAGCTAGAGACACTGTAAGACCAGGGAGAATGGGGAGGGATTACTTTGCTTCTCTCTTTTTCCTTCCTGCCAATCTCTTGCTAGTTTCTACCATTGGCCAACCCTAATTGGAGGTTGGCAAGGAAGTCTGGGAAATGAAGTCTGAGAGAACACAGCAGGCTGAGGGCTGGGAAGCTATGAGAGCAGATGGCAAATAACTGGCACAACCACTCCTTTTGTGGCTCTATTTATTCTCATATATTTAGACATATTTAACTCTCATTCGATAATATTACTGAGTCAACTACAAGGATCAGATCTCCTTTAAGATATCCTCTCCCTTCAGAGAGAGAGAGACATAAAGTCCCAGCAATCTCTGGCTCCATCTCAAAGTGTATACATAGTTCTCTCTGTCAGATCCAGATTTGGCTTCACATGTGGTATATGAACTATACCGGTTAAGTACCACCAATTCTCCTTGTCTAAAATAATAGGCAACAGGTAAAATGGATGTGTGTGTGTGTAATCTAAAAACTTATTTATATATTTTGTATTTTTATTTCCATTTATTTCTATTTTACATTATATTGTATTATTGAAAACTACTACAGTTCTCATTTCTGTAACTGTCATTAGGTTGATATTATCACCTTTTTTCCCCCACTACCCTTTCCAAATTCCCTTTGCCATCACTTCGTTGGCATTCTTTACTTTGGTAAAATGACACAAACCTTTATTTCTGAGTCGTGTGAGTCCTCAGGGGTCCTGACTTGAATGGATAGCCGTAGTTTCTATTAGATTTTACTTTTGGACATGGGAGTACTAAGAAGAGCCCACTAAATCCTCTGGGTGCCAGACCTGGTCCTCTCTTGTCCCCCACTATATAACACCAACTTAATATCCCCTTGGAAATCAGGATGTATTACCCAGCCAGCTCATTAAGTCCTCTTTCCTATCTGCCTGTTGGTACGAGGTAGTGGTATAAGGCGGCCCCAAATTGCCATGTCTCAATATGTGAGTCAGTGGGAACATTGTACATCACCTGAGACAGTATTCCCTGGTGACAGACAAAAACTCTAAACCTCCAGACCAAGTTTTCAAGGATGGTGATGGTGAGAGGGTTATTTAACATTTCTACCCCTTGATCCTTGGACTTGTGAATTCATGCTATGGGAGAAAATGGCACCATATATTGCTCCCCAGCTGAAAGCATTCTGAAGGGTAGCTTCCCCCTCCTGATGTTGTTTCCCTGCTGGTTTGATAGCTACATATGTATAAGATTGGGCTCAAGAAGAACCAGAAGGTAGTCTCATGATACCTCTTCCTGCTGCATTGCTCCCTTCACTTCCTCCAAACTCAAGCCTCATAGAAGCTCTTTATGACCATATGAGAGGGACATAAAAACTTATATCTGGTTTACAGATGCATCTACACAACATAGTGGCACTAACAAGAAATAGACTGCCATTATATTCAGCCCCTTTCAAGATGGCCCTGAAGGACAGTGGTGAAGAGAAATTTTCCTGATGGTCAGAACTTTGAGCACTTTGCTCAGCAGGAGAGGTAGCCAGAGGTAAGGATCATTAGACAATGGCTAATGGTTTTGCTGGTTGATTGGGGACTTAAAATAGATTGGAAGATTTATGACAAAGAAATCTAGGGAAAATGTATGACCTCTCAGAATGGATGGAACATGATAATATTTATGTCTCATCTGATAACCAATGGCCTCCACTGCAGAGGAGACTTTCAAAAGTCAGATGGACATAATGATATTAATATGTGAATATTAGGTTTCTCCTCAGCTTGCTCAGTGGTCCATGTAAAAAGTAACCATAGCAATAGGGAGGATGGCTCAACAATATGGACTATCCCTTACCAAGGTTGATCTGGATATTTGCCATTGCTGAGCACCCAGTTTGCTGATGGCATAAGCCAACACTTCTTCCCTAATAGGGAACCATTTCCAAGAGGGGGTTGGTAACAGGCCAGCTATGTGGTGGTATGTTGATTACATTAAATCCCTTTCCATTATGGAAGGGGAAGCAACTTGTTCTCTCTACAACAGACACCTATTCTGGATGTGGACTTGCTTTCCTTGCCTGCGATATTTCTGTTAGCCCCACTATTCACGGACTCAAAAAATGCTTTATTTACTATCATGGTGTCTTGTAAAACCTTACTCTGACCAAGGAACTCTTTACATATCAAAGGAAGTAAGGCATTTCTCACTTGATAATGAATTCCTGCTGTGTGTGCACAGCCATATGGCTTGATGGGTCAGATATCATCCAGTTCATGATGGCAAGTTGTGCTGCCTACTAATCTGATGTCCCATGGTCAAACTTTCAGTCTCTACCAGAGTTCAATAGGAAACTAACAGCTCTTTCTCAAAAACATAAATTACAGTTGTCAGTAGAATATGCTATAGATTTGCTCTGAGTGGTAGATGGTAGAACACAGGGTAGATGGTAGAATGGTAGAACAGGTAGATGGTAGAACACAGAACGGTAGAACACAGGGATGTTTGGGCTTTCCAGAGATTTATATCAACATCTGTTTAGTGCTTAGTAAGACCTCAAAATTTTCATTGTTTCTCTTTTCCAGATACTTAGTCACCCTGGGGTCCTTTGCGGATGGCTTGGAGAAAGATTTATATATTTCTGACAGCGCTAAAATTTCCTTCCTAAGGAGATGCAGTCTTCTCTTCATCAAATAATTGGGACTCCTTTGAGTTGGCAAAGGTCTTGGAATTGAAAGAAAAATAATTTCCTTTTGTGATTACTCAAATCATGTTTCTGCTGACCTAGAATTTTTCTGCTTATGTAAAATAATGGTTTAGTAGGGTACCCATGCTTCTTTTCAAAGGTGACTGTGTGATCCCAGCAGTTCAAACCTAAAACTGTCTTCACCCCTTTTGCACGTTATAGTAATTGCACCCATCTTGTCCGCTGGTTCAACACTATCTGTTGGACTCATTGCTCCAGGACTCCATCATTCCCACTGAACCAGAAATCCCATTTCATTGTAAATTCTCCCACTTTCATTCTCAAAGGGCTGTCCAAGGCTCTGGTCTTGTCTTTACTATAACATTTTTCAAATCCTTAATAAAGGTCAGTCTCTGGCTTCTCCTGGGAGACATAGTCTGGTGGTGGGTAAGTGGGTTGCACAAAATAATTTCCTTTCAGCTTTCTCATATTATTAAGTCTTTGACATTATCCTAGGGAAGTTCTAGCCTCTCTGCTTTATTAAATATAGACTTCTGTTGGGCCAACAGTCAACCAACAGTCAACCAGCCAACCAAATTGTTAGAGCTACTTCCAGCTCTTCAAACTAGCGCATGAAGTCCAGAATCTTGGATAATAATACATGTAGTCCAGTCCAGTATTTTTCCGTCTCAGGTTCTTATGGATATAAATTTAGCAAAATCTTGCTGTTGTTTTGGTATATAAACTATCTCTAGGGTTAGACTGAGGACTCATGGATCAGACTATAACTATGGGTTTGGAAGTAAGGAGCAGAGTGATGGCAAATTTTCAGAATAGGCTTTTTCTTGAAAGCCTATTACCTCAAGTGAGTGGCCTCAGATGGTATGTAAGGATGTGTTTGTATTGGTAAGAAAGTCTCAGTAGATTTGGGGTGCAAGGTTCTCAGATTTTGCAAACCCATCCAAAAGTCTTCACCTCAATTTCAAGGCCCCACATACCATATTAACATAACATAACCTCAACATAAGACACTTGGCATTGCTGAAAGTTGCACTTGTGTTGTAATTCAGAAGTCTGTACAACCAGATTTTGATCTGGTCTTTAGCCTATGATATAAAAATAGGAAGTTCTGTTAGCATCATCATGGAAGTTCTCTATTTCTTTGACCATGCGCTGACTTGAGCCAAGAGGTTGAATCCCTGGGCTTAGAACTTTCTTCTAAATAAGCTCTCCAGTGCCAGATGAAGAAACAGGCCCTTCTTCATTACTATCATAATCATCATTATTACTATAACTATCAAGTGCAGTAGCTCCTTTATGTCCAAAAGTCTTGCTTTCCAATGGCCTTTCACCTCAAGTCAGCACAGATGATATTATAAGCTTGTGATATCATAGAATTGGTAGAGCTCATAACTGCTTTCAAGATGAAATAGGTAAGCATTCTCAGAATTCTTGAATCTCTAAATTCCTGGGACTACTTCTGGGATCAGTCAGGAACTAGCCAGGGCAAGGAATATATCTCTGTCTTACCACACTCTGCTAAATGGCCATGAACCATATGTCTCTACTTCTGCTGCTTCTAACCACAGTTCTTTGGAACTAGGAGGACATCCAATCAGCAGCTTATAAATGATGGTCAATGAAGGGCTCTGCCCAGAAAGAACTGCTCTAATCAAGTCTCTTATTTTAAAAGTAAAATGGATAAGACCTGGAAGCCCCTCAAGTTTGGGAAAGTTTGAAGGCCATGGATAAACTGATAAAGAAGCAAAGGTAACTCCTTCATAGGAGGAAAAACAGAGCAAACTGGGAGGGACAGACTAGGGAGACTTTAAGGAGAGAGTGAGGGCAGACCTTCATTAGGGGTCAGCGCCTATCCCAGCATGCATAAGGTTCTGTTTATTTCCTCACTTGGGTTCTTCAAGAGGCCCCTATATCTTTATTTTAGAATTAATTTTTTTAATGTTTATTTATTTTTGAGAGACAGAGAGAGACAGCATCAGCAGGGGAGGGGCAGGGAAAGAGGGAGACATAGAACCTGAAGCAGGCTCCAGGCTCTGAGCTGTCAGCACAGAGCCCGACGCGGGGCTCGAACTCACGAGCCATGAGATCATGACCTGAGCCGAAGTCAGATGCTTAACAGACTGAGCCACCCAGGCGCCCCTGTATCTTTATTTTAAAACAAATGAGCAAAAGCAAATCGAACAAAACAAAACCCTCCCTTTCACTTGAATTATTTGAATGGTCTCTCTTCCTTAAAACCAAAAGATCCTGGCCTGAGGAAAAAAGAATATCTTTAATACACTGTTGTATTAAATGAAGGAATTTGAGCGAAAGCCTGGATGTACTGGGAAAAAATTGTTTTCAGAATCAGCTCAGAGTTCAAATTCTGGACCCACTACTTTATTTATTTATTTATTTATTTATTTATTTATTTATTTTTATTTTTGAGTGACAAATCATATTTTTTACTTGTTTACTTTGAACCTTTAATGCTCTTAGGAACAATACTGTTGTTAACCCAAATTATAAAGCATCCTACTATTCAACAGATCTGTATACTGCTAAATAGTTACATCATAAAATTTTTTAACTAATTAATTTATTTTAATTTACATCCAAGTTAGTTAGCATATAGTGCAATAATTATTTCAGGAGTAGAATCCAGTGATTCATCACCTACATATAATACCCATTGCTCATCCCAACAAGTGTCCTCCTTGATGCCCCTTGTCCAATTAGCCCATCCCCCCACCCCAAACCCTCCAGCAACCCTCAGTTTGTTCCTCTACATTTAAGAGTCTCTTACTCTTAAGGACTGAGAACAAACTAAGGGTAGTTGGGGGGTGGGGGAGAGGGGAAAGTGGGTGATGGGCAGGGAGGAGGGGACTTGTTGGGATGAGCTCTGGGTGTTGTAGGGAAACCAATTTGACAATAAATTATATTTAAAAAAGGGTCTCTTATGGTTTGTCCCCTGCCTATTTTTATATTTTTGCTTCCCTTCCCACATATTCATCTGTTTTGTATCTTAAATTACACATATAAGTGAAGTCATAAGATATTTGTCTTTTTCTGACTGGCTAATAAGCTTAGCATAATACACTCTAGTTCCATCCATGTTGTCATGTTGTTGCAAGATTTCATTCTTTTTGGTCATCGAGTAGTATTCCATTATATATATATATATATATATATATATATATATATACACACACACACACACACACACACATACCATATCTTCTTTATCCATTCATCAGTCGATGGACATTTGTCTATTGTCAATAGCCCTGCTGTAAACATTGAGGTGCATGTATGTATTCCTTCAAAACAGCACTCCTGTATCCATCCTTTGGATAAATACCAAGTAGTGCAATTTCTGGGTCAAGGGTAGTTCTATTTTTAACTTTTTGAGGAATCTCCATACTGTTTCCCAGAGTGGCTGTACCAGTTTTCATGCCCACCAGAAGTGCAAAAGGATTCCTCTTTCTTCACATCCTCACCAACATCTGTTGTTGCCTCAGTTGTTCATTTTAGCCATTCTAGTCAGTGTGAGGTAGTATCTCATTGTGGTTTTGATTTGAATTTCCCTGATGATGAGTGATGTTGAGCATTTTATCATGTGTCTATTAGCCATCTGGATGTCTTCTTTGGAAAAGTGTCTATTTGTGTCTTCTGTTCATTTCTTCACTGGATTATTTGTTTTTTGGGTGTTGAGTTTGATAAGTTCTTTTTAGATTTTGGATACTAACTCTTTATCTGATATGTCATTTGCAAATATCTTCCCCCATAACATTGGTGGCCTTTTAGTTTTGCTGATTGTTTCCTTTGTCATGCAGAAGCTTTTACTTGATGAGGTCCCAATAGTTCATTTTTGTTTTTGTCTCCCTTGTCTCCAGAGAAATGTCAAGTAAGAAGTTGCTGTTGCTGAGGTCAAAGAGGTTTTTGCCTGCCTTCTCTTCTAGGATTTTTATGGCTTCCTGTCTTACATTTAGGTCTTTCATCCATTTTGAGTTTATGTTTGTGTATGGTGTAGGAAAGTGGTCCAGATTCACTCTTCTGCATGTCTCTGTCCAATTTTCTCAATACCATTTTCTGAAGAGACTGTCTTTATTCCATTGGATATTCTTTCCTGATTTGTCAAAGACTAGTTGGCCATACATTAGTGGATCCATTTCTGGGTTCTCTATTCTGTTCTATTGATCTATGTGTCTGTTTTTGTGCCAGTAGCATACTGTCTTGATGATTACAAGCTTTGTAACATAGCTTGAAGCCTGGAATTGTGATACTTCTAGTTTTGGTTTTCTTTTTCTTTTCTTTTCCTTTAAATGTTTTTTTTTTATTTTGAGAGAGACAGAGACAGAGGGTGAATGGAGGAGGAGCAGGGAAAGGGAGACACAGAGTCTGAAGCAGGCTCCAGATTCTGAGCTGTCAGCACAGAGCCCAATGCAGGACTCGAACTCACAAACCGTGAGATCACGACCTGAGCTAAAGTCAGACGCTTCACTGACTAAGCCACCCAGGTGCCCCTGGTTTTCTTTTTCAAGATTGCTTTGGCTATTCAGGGTCTTTTCTGGTTCCATACAAATTTTAGGATTGATTGTACTAACTCTATGAAGAATGCTGGTGTTATTTTTATAAGGATTGCATTGAATATGTCCATTGCTTTGGATAGTATTGGCATTTTAACAATATTTGTTCTTTCAATCCAGGATCATGGAATGTTTTTCCATTTTTTTGTGTCTTCTTCAATTTCTTTCATAAGTTTTCTATACTTTTCAGTGTATAGATTTTCACCTCTTTTGTTAGGTTTATTCCTAGGTATTTTGGGTTTTGGTGCAATTATAAATGGGATTTCTTCCTTGATTTCTCTTTCTGCTGCTTCATTATTGGTGTACAGAAATGCAACTGATTTCTGTACATTGATTTACATTCTGTGACTTTGCTGAATCATGGATCAGTTCTAGCATTTTTTTTTTTAGCTGATGCTTTTGGCTTTTCCACATAGAGTATCATGTTGTCTATGAAGAGTGAAAGTTTGACTTCCTCCTTGCTGATTTGTATGCCTTTTATTTCTTTGTGTTGTCTGATTGTTGAGGCTAGGACTTCCAACACTATGTTGAATAACAGCGATGGGAATGGACATCCTTGTCTTTGGACCTATCACTTATTATTAGTATGAACTTGGGTGGCTTAAACTCCTTAAGCCTCAGTTTTCTCAACAGTAAAATGAAGGTAATAGTTCCATTTGAAATGCCCTTCCAAACCTACCAATTTCCATTTGTGAACCCATTCTTCAAAGTCCAGCTCAAGCATTACCTAGACAAGCCCTTCCTAAGTCCCTAAGGGGAGTCACCTCCCTTCTGTGCCTCAGCACATTGATTCTACTCTGCCTCACATACTACTTTTTTATACACCTCCTTCATCTCTGCTACCATGCCATTAGCATCCTGCAGTTAGGGGCCATGTCCAACCGCCCTTTATTCCCAATGGGGCATGGCAGAGAGCCACCAAGATAGTAGTTACAGAATAAATGTTTCTGGAATGAGACAAGTGTCTACTGTCCATTTCAACCACTTTGTTTCTTTTAATTTTCAGCTACTTTTCTTAAAAACAAAATTCCAAAGAAAGCTCAGCTTCATTTGTTCAGGCGCTTATCATATACAGTCATTTCTGAAATAAATCTCATATGGTAATTATTAGAAATTATAAAATTAATTTTCCCTTTGGCATTAATTAATGTCATATGGGTATTCTGGGTCTTCTTCAGCTTAAATTTTAGTGAATGTAGGGTAAGACCTCAAGGGAATGGAAAAACATAAAACATGATCTGCTATGATTCTGTTAGGATAATGGAAAGAATTTAGAAACAGAAAGATTCATAGGAAAAATCAGGATCTCCATGAAGAAAAAAAGGCAGATGGTAAAAATTAATTACATGATGGGGATGATCTTTTAACCAATTATTTCAATATTGGGGCCAAGAAAATCTATGATATGATTTGAAAGGTGAGGTCATTTCAGGTAAATTAGAAGCAACCCCTGGATACCCTGTTTTCATGAATAGTCTAAACGTAGACATTACCTAACTGCTAAATAGTTAATGATCATGCTCTATGGAGACTCACAGACATCCTTGTATTTTAATGTGCTAAACAGCTATTTGTGAATCAGACACTCCCAATCATGTTCTTTCTGTGTATATTCCCATAGAAAGAAAATTATAAAAGTCTGCAGAGCAAAGTTCAACTTGAAATAAATATTTAAATTGGTTACAAATTCTTGGTCAGTGTGTTTATTAATAATTAAGAAAGGTATCACTATTAAGGGAGAGGACCAATATGTTCTCAGAAGGGAATGTAAGCTGACTGAAATCTCCAAAAGCATGAATTAGTTTGTCATTAGTTACTTGATGTGGAAGTCTTACTCCATGTTTATAACTTTGAAATTAGCACAAATCTGAATTCATGGTATATAAGCTGATTCTCACTTTTTTCTCCCAAATAAAATAATTTCATTTCTAACATATATAAATTACAACATTCTCTCCTCATATAAACAGACCACCATGATATCCAGTGGTAAGATCATTTTAGAACAATGTTGAGTTATAGTGAAAGGATTTTATTAAAACTATTCAAAGATTGACAGATGATATCAGTGATTTCTCAGGAAGGAAGTTAGATAATAAAATCAAATAAGCTCAAATAACAGCACCCCAGTGGCCTGGGCTCCATGTCAAAAGTTAGTGTTGGTGACTATCAGAGTGCTGTCTTCTGATGGGGAATGTTCTGATTTCTCCTTAGATGGCTATTAGTGTGGTTGTGAGCTTGCTGCTGGGTGGGCAGTGGGAATAATGGGTGAGACACAGCTCCTGCAGCAGGTATTGAGCACAAAGCTTTGTCTGGCAGACAAAGTGTGAAAGCCCAGGGTTAGAAAAGGAATCAGCAGGAGCTCCAGATGAGGTGAAGGTGCCCTAATGCAAAGGGAAGCAGACGGGCCAGGAAATCTGAATGAAGAGTCTGTCTGCATGGGTCCAGTTCTTGGTACCTAGGGACTGACATTCTCAGAAGATTAGCTGGACAGGGCTCTTGGGACTGAGGGCCAGAGCATAGTCCTTGTTATGAGAATTGGGGCACAAGGTGGGGCTGAGTTCCAGGCACAAGTGGATGCCAAGATGGCTAAACTAAAGTACATGATGGGGGCACAGATTAAGCAGCAAGAGCTTAGCTTTGTTTTAGGTCAGGATTAGTCTAGGGAAATGATAGGCAAGAAGAACAGAGCTTACAAGAGAGGGACCAAGCAGTCCCTATAGCCAGGAGGCAGTGGGAGGAACCAGAAGATGAGCGGCGCACTGGCAAGGCTGTCCAGTGCTGTCCCAGGAGAGCTGATACAGGCTATTGAGGGCCTGAGCAGCACAGTGCTGATTCTGGTTCTGCCACCAAATGATGTCAGCCAATGATCCAATGCAGCCAATGAGGTCTGCATTTTTCTATTCTGAAACACAGTGGTAATAGCACTAGCCCTCCTAACGGTCTGGGTTAACATCTTGTTCCCTTCCCTGTCTCCTTGTTGTCCACCTTGGCCCTTGAATTTAGATAAGATGTTAGCCTAGTGTCTGTATTCAGATCTCTTCTCTCATTTTATACTCTTTCCTTGGATTCCTTTGTCTATTCATACAACTACATCTTTAGATTTGTCTTCTTTCCTGAACTTCATTGCACTAGTAAGAATTCATTAGGTTAGTTAAGGCTGGTTTATCTGCTGTAATAAATATATAATAAATAGGTAATGGCTGAAACATGATAGAAATATATTCTTGCTCAGGGAAACAACCTATGACCATGCTAGGTGGGCAGAATGACTCCATTCCATGTAGTCATTAAGGGACCCAGGTTGATGGAGGTTCTAATACTTTCAACATGTAGCTTCATGGTTGTCCTGTCAATGCCACTATGACAAAGGGAAGAGACAAGAGGGAGCAGAAGAAGACTTTAAGGGTTAGGGATGTAAGTGGCACAAACTTTTGCTTATATTCCACTGTCTAGAACTCACTTACATGGCTACACCTAACCTCAAGGAAGGATGGAAAATGTAGACAGGTGATGATCCTGGAAAGTGGGGATACAGTGTTTAGTGAATGGCTTTATGTTGCTGTCACATTCATCTTTGATTTCCAACTATTTTCAGGATATATTCCATGGATGCCCCACAGGAACCCCAAATTAAATCTATTCAAAGTCCAAACTCACTAATGTCCCAGTGAAACTTGCTCCTTCTACTATGTTTCTTCCTCTGTTAATAGTATTATTACCTGCTCAGAAGCCTGCCTACAAATCTCCGAGTAAGCTTCTCCCTCTTCCAGTAAGTTTTTGGTGGTGGCCATGGAAATGCACTGTTCCTGTCTCCTGCTTCAGGGAGCATGATTGACCAAAGGCCCCAGCTGCTAAAGATCCCTTCTGGGGCCATCTCTGTGTTTACACTGAGCTCATACTCCCCATGGGCCACTCTCTGTGACTGAGCATGCACAGCCCATTCCTGCAAGTTGTGGGGCTCCTCAGAAGGCAGCTTTTGGCTTGAAACCTCCCCATCAGTACTGCAGAAAATTTCTTAGACCTCCGCCAAGTCTGAGATTCTCCTCCCCAGCCCTTCCTTTTCTCTTCTCCATTGAGATAGGACCTTCTCTGTGGTCTGAAGGCTCTCCCCACCTTTAGCTTTCACACATATTTATTTCATTAAATCTCTTGCAGATAAGTCTAATACTGTGTTGCCATCTGCTTTTCAGAGGAGCTGAACTAATGCAGTTTTCAAAGCTTTGCTTTTTCCCATTTCCCACAGCCACTGCCCTTGTTCAGGTGTGTTCTCCTTCTCCCTGTACTAATGCAAAAACTCCTGATGGTCTCCCTGCCTCTTGTCTAGTTCTTTTCAAGCAGAGCTTCTACATTCCATTTCCAAAATATAGATATTAACATGTTACTCTTCTGATCAAACACTTTCAATCATTCCCATCTGCTACCTGTGTTATCCACCTGAATTTCTTAGAACATGATTCAAAATCCTTCATAATGTCTCTTCTGCCTCACCTCCTCCCACTGTCGTTCCCATACCTGGAGCACCTGCCTTTCCCTGAACCTGTATTTTTCTCCCTTTGGGCTCCTCCCTCTACATGAAATTGCTTCTACCTGTTTTTCATTCTACCAAATCTTATTCATTAGTTAGATCCCAGCTGAAAAGCCTTCCTAATCCTCAAAGACCTATTTTTTCCTTCTTCTGGGTTCTCATCAGCACTTTGCACATATCCCTCACCTTGCTTATCTTTATTTAAGTGCATGTCTACCTCCTCCACTAGCTGGAGAACCTTAAAAGCAAGGATGGTATTTCATTCATTCATTCATTCATTCATTCAGCAAATAGTTATTTAGCACATACTGTGCCTTAGTTCTTGTCCTGGGTGTTGGGGATAAATCAGCAAAACATTTAAGAAACCCTTCTATGGAGTTTCATTCTAATATATACCCAGTGTTGAGTGATGCTCAGTATGTGCCTCACTGTGGGTCAAATACTAAAAAGGAGATCATTATTTAAAATGCTCTACTATGTTCAACATCACTCATCATCTGGGAACTACAAATAAAAACCACACTGAGATATCACCTCACACCAGTCAGAGTGGTTAAAATTAACAACTCAGGAAACAGATGCTGGCAAGGATGTGGAGAAACGGGAACCCTCTTGCACTTCGTGGGAATGCAAACTGGCACACTCACTCTGGAAAACAGTATGGAGGTTCCTCAAAAAATTAAAAATATAATTACCCATATGACCCAGCAATAGCACTACTAGGAATTTATCCAAAGGATACAGAAGTGCTGATTCATAGGGGCACATGTACCCCAATGTTTATAGCAGCATTTTCAACAATAGCCAAATTATAGAAAGAGCCTAAATGTCCATCAATTGATGAATGGATAAAGAGGATGTGGTTTATATATACAATGGAATACTGCTTGGCAATGAGAAAGAATGAAATCATGCCATTTGAAGCAATGTGGATGCAACTGGAGGGTGTTATGCTAGGTGAAATAAGTTAGGCAGAGAAAGACAGATATCATATGTTTTCACTCATATGTGGAACTTGAGAAACTTAACAGAAGACCATGCGGGAAGGGAAGGGGAAAAATAGTTTCAAACAGAGAGGGAGGCAACCATAAGAGACGCTTAAATACAGAGAACAAACTGGGGGTTGATGGGTGCGCTGGGGAGAAGGGAAAGTGGGTGATGGGCATTGAGGAGGGCACTTGTTGGATGAGCATTGGGTATTGTATGTAAGTGATGAATCATGGGAATCTGCCCCCAAAACCAAGAGCACACTGTATACACTATATGTCAGACAACTTGACAATAAATTGTATTAAAAAATACTCTACTGACCTAACATATAGTTAATGGCAATGCTGAAACTCACACCTATTTTAGGAGGAAAAAGTGGAATTATGGCTCAGAATGTCTGTAGAAATTGCAGAAGTACTACACAGACGAAAGTGAATTCAGCTATGAATTTAGGCCCAAAACACCTGAGGCAAAAGGCAAGAAGGCTGACAGAACATCCATGTTAAGTGGAACAGCTTCTGTGTTAAAGCTAACAAGAATCCACATCAGCAAAGAGACCAGATGTGTTGAGGAGTCATTTCCAGAAATAACTCCTCCTTCAGTTGGCTTTGGGGAAAATGCTCTTGTGACACTGAGATGCCTCCAAAATGTCATTGGGCAGCAGCACAGTCATGGACTCAAACACATTAATTCTGAGATCTGGGAGGCATACTGGTGATGAAGACCCTTCATCTTCTTCTGCTTGGACACTTTCAAAATGAGGAGGTGGCTCTCTTGTAGACTAGGCCATTATTTTTCTGTTGCTGGACAATCCTCATTACATTTATTTTTCTTCTGATATATCCTGTTTTTTTCCCATCCTTCCCACTGGACAATGTCTCTGCCTGTAGCAAAATGCTTTCATTATATTTCTTGGAAATAATCAATGCATTATAAAGTTTCAAACAATAGTACAAAAAAATTTTAAATAATCCCAAGTGCCATAACCCAGAAAGAACTATCATGAATATTTAGTGAACATCTTACATCATTTAGTGAACATCATCTCTTCATGAATACCTAAACATAGATAAAAATAAGTATACCAAAGTGAGATACCAAAATCCTACTTTTAATTTTCTTTGAAAACCTTGTGTTGAATTACAGCATATGTACAGAAAAGAGAACAAATCAAAACCATAAGTGCAATGAATTATCACAAAATGAATATATTTGTGTAACCTTCACTTAGGTCAAGAAACAGAACATCACCAGCATCCCCAAATCTCCACTTCTGTCTCCCTGCTAAGAGTCTTCCTAACTACTGTTCTCTCCTTCCCCCAAATACTCCTATCCTGACTTCTAACACTGTAGATTAGCTTTGCCTTTTCCTTTTAACTTTTTTAATAAAAAAAAATGTACACATTAGATATTATTTGGGTCTGGCTTCTTTGACCCAAAATTATGTTTGTGTGCTTTATCAACATATATTTATAGTTTATCTTCATTGCTGTATTCATTCCATTATTACAAATTTATGTGTACATTCACTTGTCAATGGGCATTTGGTTTATTTCAGTTTGGGACTATTATAAATAATGCTAGTAAGATAATCTTGTCAATATTTTGGCACACATAGCACACAGGAATAGAACTGTTGTTTCATGAAGTATGCATATATCCAACTTAATCAGAAAAGTCTGAAAGTTTTCCAAGGTAGTTATATCAGTTTACCATTACAAACAAGGTATGACAATTCCAGCTATCTCCAACTTTGTCTATACTTGACATCGCAAAGATGTTTTTGGCCTTTTCTTCATTTTAGGTGTTCTGGGAGTAATGTTACTACATACTCAATTGGTTTTAATTTGCATTTCTCTGAAGACTAATGAAATTGGGCAACTTTCCATGTATTTAATCACCCATTTGGCATATTTGGTTGATAAAGTGCCCATTCCAGTGCCCCCCCCCTTTTTTTTAACTGGGCTGTCTGCCTTTTTCTCATTAGTTTGTTGATATCATGTTGCAAATAACTTCTCAAGCCCTGTGTGAAAGTGAAATACCACTTCACTCTTAATACTATCTTGGCAGCTTTTTACTGTGTCAGTTTTTATAAACATTTAGTGCATACATCCTAGTCTGAATATAATTTAGCAGAAAAAAGCTTGAGTAAAATTGAAAGAATTTCTGAATTTCAGATAATTGTTTTCTCACCATAAAAAAAATACTAGTTTCTAAAATAAACATGCTATAATTAAGGAAAGGGTTTATAAAAAGCATTTTTAAAGAGCAGTTATTTTAAAATGTATTTTAACTTTACAGTGTCTACTAACTTCTTGTTATGAATAAGAAAATTAACACTCGTAGATTTCCTCTACCCTTCTCTCTCCAACCCTCCTGAGTTTGCCAGCTGTATACCGTGAAGATTTACATTTTACTCTGAAACCACTATTTCTACCATAGTAAGAATCTTAACTCTGTTTATGTGTGTGTGTGTGTGTGGGGGGTCATCCTTCTTTACCAGTCTTTTTACCATGCCTTCTCCCTCCCTTAATTTTTAATTTTGATTCATCTCTTGTTGGCTAGGCTTCATTTTCAACTCATATTTGTAAGGGCTATTTCCTCTGATATTGGAGAACATCTGTTACCTCCAGACTCAAAGGAAAACTTGGTAAAGTGCAAAGTGGTGAGGTGGGCCTCTGGATACAGTCATCCATATACCTCCCACAGCATTCTACTTTACAAATCCAGGGAGTGTGCAGTAATTTCCCACTGACACCTCCCTCCTTGGTGCGCTGAGAACACCAAGTTCCCAAGTTCCTGAATCAGTCAGCAGAAGCCAGATCCTGAGTGGAGAAAGGAGCCACGGAAACTTAAGTGGCTCAGTGTTAATCCCCGGCCCCCTTGCTTGCTCTAACTGCCTCTCTTTCCCTAGGGTGGGACCTGTTTGAACGTCTGCAGTGAGATAATCCCATGCAGATTGCTGGTTTTACAGCATACTGAGCTTTCAAACCCTGTGATCTTCCAGGACACTACAGAGTGGTTGTTAATGTTACACTGTGTAATGAACTGTTTGGTTCCCATGGGAACCAATGGGTGGATTAGTGAGATCACAATGGCAAGTGAGGAAGACTGAATCTATTTATTCAAGTTGTCCATGCATTTATTCCTCCCACAAATGTTACATACAAGGAGATCTACCAGTGTAACATCCACCACAGTCTTGTTTGTGTGTGAGGTGCTCAAGAGAAGTCTTTTCAAACAAGCTGAAGGGATCAGAGCCAAATTGCACAACATTACTCCCCCTGAACCTTGCACTCTGTGCTTTCCTACTTCCACCCACATGGTCCTGGAAGGCATGGGTGAAAATGGGGCCAGGTTCTTCCTCAGCATCTTTATCACCCTTTAGAGGACAGCCTTTCCCTGTACCATCCTCCACCACCATACTGGACATGTTCTCTCCTGCCCTTCCTCTCCACTGACTAAACTTTGCTGAGTGTAATTTAATTGTTGTTCTTAAAGCAGGGAATCCTACCAACAGACGTGTGCAGACATATTGAACACACCCATTGCCCATTGTGCAATATTGTCAAGTAAATTTTCTGCCTATTCAACATTGTCAAGTAGAAAGCACCAGTTTTACCCTAAGCACTTAGATTACCTTCCTCAAAGCTGAAGCCAGACTGCTGACAGGACATGACAGGCTCAGGAAATTCAGCTAAAGGAGGGGTTGTGAAGTTATCCATGGAGAGAAAAGGAAGAATTTTTTTTTATACAAAATTTATTGTCAAATTGATTTCCATACAACGCCCAGTGCTCATCCCAACAGGTGTCCTCCTCAATGCCCATCACCCACTTTCCCCTCCTTCCCATCCCCCATAAACTCTCAGTTTATTCTCAGTTTTTAAGAATCTCTCATGGTTTGCCACCTCCCCTCTCTGTAACTTTTTTTTCCCCTTCCCCTCCCCCATGGTATTCTGTCAAGTTTCTCAGGATCCACGTATGAGTGAAAACATATGGTATGTCTTTCTCTGTATGACTTATTTCACTTAGCATAACACTCTCCAGTTCCATCCACGTTGCTACAAAAGGCCATATTTCATTCTTTCTCATTGCCACGTAGTATTCCACTGTATATATAAACCACAACTTCTTTATCCATTCATCAGCTGATGGACATTTAGGCTCTTTCTATAATTTGGCTATTGTTGAGAGTGCTGCTATAAACATTGGGGTACAAGTGCCCCCATGCATCAGCACTCCTGTATCCCTTGGGTAAATTCCTAGCAGTGCTATTGCTAGGTCATAGGGTAGATCTATTTTTAATTTTTTGAGGAATCTCCACACTGTTTTCCAGAGCGGCTGCACCAGTTTTCATTTCCACCAACAGTGCAAGAGGGTTCCCATTTCTCCATATCCTCGCCAGCATCTATAGTCTCCCGATTTGTTCATTTTAGTCACTCTGACCAGCATGAGGTGGCATCTCAGTGTGGTTTTGATTTGTATTTCCCTGATGAGGAGTGACGTTGAGCATCTTTTCATGTGCCTGTTGGCCATCTGGATGTCTTCTTTAGAGAAATGTCTATTCATGTTTTCTGCCCATTTCTTCGCTGGATTATTTGTTTTTCAGGTGGGGAGTTTGGTGAGTTCTTTATAGATTTTGGAAACTAGCCCTTTGTCCGATATGTCATTTGCAAATATCTTTTCCCATTCCTGCGGTTGCCTTTTAGTTTTGTTGATTGTTTCCTTTGCAGTGCAGAAGCTTTTTATCTTCATGAGGTCCTAATAGTTCATTTTTGCTTTTAATTCCCTTGCCTTTGGGGATGTGTCAAGTAAAAAATTGCTGAGGCTGAGGTCAGAGAGGGTTTTCCCAGCTTTCTCTTCCAGGGTTTGGATGGTTTCCTGTCTCACATACAGGTTCTTTATCCATTTTGAGTTTATTTTTGTGAATAGTGTAAGAAAGTGGTCTAGTTTCATTCTTCTGCGTGTTGCTGTCCAGTTCTCCCAGAACCATTTGTTAAAGAGACTGTCTTTTTCCATTGGATATTCTTTCCTGCTTTGTCAAAGATTAGTTGGCCATACTTTTGTGGGTCCAATTCTGGAGTTTCTCTTCTATTCCATTGGTCTATGTGTCTGTTTTTGTGCCAATACCATGCTGTCTTGATGATTACAGCTTTGTAGTAGAGGCTAAAGTCTGGGCTTGTGATGCCTCCTGCTTTGGTCTTCTTCTTCAAAATTACTTTGGCTATTCGAGGCCTTTTGTAGTTCCATATGAATTTTAGGATTGTTTGTTCTAGCTTCGAGAAGAATGCTGGTGCAATTTTGATTGGGATTGCATTGAATGTGTAGATAGCTTTGGGTAGTATTGACATTTTAACAATATTTTATTCTTCCAATCCATGGAATGTTTTTTCCATGAGCATGGAATGTTTTTCCATTTCTTTGTATCTTCTTCAATTTCCTTCATAAGCTTTCTATAGTTTTCAGCATACAGATCTTTTACATCTTTGGTCAGGTTTATTCCTAGGTATTTTATGATTCTTGATGCAATTGTGAATGGGATCAGTTTATCTGTCTTTCTGTTGCTTTATTATTAGTTTATAAGAATGCAACTGATTTCTGTGCATTGATTTTGTATCTTGCGACTTTGCTGAATTCATGTATCAGTTCTAGCAGACTTTTGGTGGAGTCTATCGGGTTTCCATGTATAATATCATGTCATCTGCAAAAAGTGAAAGCTTAACTTCATCTTTGCCAATTTTGATGCCTTTGATTTCCTTTTCTCATCTGATTGCTGATGCTAGAACTTCTAACACTATGCTAAACAACAGCGGTGATAGTGGACATCCCTGTCATGTTTCTGATCTCAGGGGAAAGCTTTCAGTTTTTCCCCATTGAGGATGATATTAGCTATGGGCTTTTCATAAATAGCTTTTATGATGTTTAAGTATGTTTCTTCGATACTGACTTTCTCGATGGTTTTTATTATGAAAGGTTGCTGAATTTTGTCAAATGTTTTTTCTGCATCTATTGACAGGATCATATGGTTCTTATCTTTTCTTTTATTAATGTGATGTATCACATTGATTGATTTGCGAATATTGAACCAGCCCTGCAGCCCAGGAATGAATCCCACTTGATCATGGTGAATAATTCTTTTTATATGCTTTTGCGTTCGATTTGCTAGTATCTTACTAGGAATATTTTCATCCATATTCATCAGGGATATTGGCCTGTAGTTCTATTTTTTTGCTTGGTCTCTATCTGGTTTGGGAATCAAAGTAATGCTGGCTTCATAGAATGAGTCTGGAAGTTTTCCTTCCCTTTCTATTTTTTGGAACAGCTTGAAAAAGATAGGTATTATCTCTGTTTTAAATGTCTGGTAGAATTCCCCCGGGAAGCCATCTGGTCCTGGACTCTTATTTCTTGGGAGATTTTTGATAACTGATTCAATTTCTTCACTGGTTATGGGTCTGTTCAAAATTTCTATCTCTTCCTGTTTGAGTGTTGGAAGCATGTGGGTGCTTAGGAATTTGTCCATTACTTCCAAGTTGGTCAGTTTGTTGGCATATAATTTTTCATAGTATTCCCTGATAATTGCTTGTATTTCTGAGGGGTTGGTTGTAATAATTCCATTTTCTTTCATGATTTTATGTATTTAGGTCATCTCTCTTTTCTTTTTGAGAGAAGACGGGGGTCGGTCGCATTCATGCTGGTATGGCCATAGACTCTCTTTTCTTTTTGAGAAGCCTGGCTAGAGGTTTATCAATTTTGTTTATTTTTTCCAAAAACCAACTCTTGGTTTCATTGATCTGTTCAACATTTTTTTAAGATTCTATATTGTTTATTTCTGCTCTGATCTTTATTATGTCTCTTCTTCTGCTGGGTTTGGGGTGTCTTTGCTGTTCTGCTTCTAGTTCCTTTAGGTGTGCTGTTAGATTTTGTATTTGGGATTTTTCTTGTTTCTTGAGATAGGCTTGGATTGAGATGTATTTTTCTCTCAGGACTGCCTTCCCTGCATCCGAAAGCTTTTGAATTGTTGTATTTTCATTTTCATTGTTTCCATATATTTTTTAATTTCTTCTCTAATTGCATGGTTGACCCATTAATTCTTTAGTAGGGTGTTCTTTAACCTCCATGCTTTTGGAGGTTTTCCAGACTTTCCTGTACTTGATTTCAAGTTTCATAGCATTGTGGTATAAGAGTATGAATGGTATGATCTCAATTCTTTTATACTTGTTAAGGGTTGTTTTATGACCCAGTATGTGATCTATCTTGAGGAATGTTCCATGTGCACTCGAGAAGAAAGTATATTCTGTTGCTTTGGGATGCAGAGTTCTAATATATCTGTCAAGTCCATCTGATCCAATGTATCATTCAGGGCACTTGTTTCTTTATTGATTCTCTTTCTAGATGATCTATCCATTGTTGTAAGTGGGGTATTAAAGTCCCCAGCAATTACAACATTCTTATCAATAAGTTTGCTTAGTTTGTGATTAATTGTTTTATATATTTGGGGGCTTCCATATTCGGTGAATAGACATTTATAATTGTTAGCTCTTCCTGATGGATAGACCCTGTGATTATTATATAATACCCTTCTTCATCTCTTGTGACAGCCTTTAATTTAAAGTCTAGTTTGTCTAATATAAGTATGGCTACTCCAGCTTTCTTTTGACTTACAGTAGCATGATAGATAGTTCTCCATCCCCCCCTCACTTTCAATCTGAAGGTGTCCTCAGGTCTAAAATGAGTCTCTTGTAGACAGCATATAGATCGATCTAGTTTTTATCCATTCTCATACCATATGTCTTTTGATTCGAGCATTTAGTCCATTTACATTTAGTGTTATTATAGAAAGATATGGGTTTAGAGTCATTGTGATGTCTGTACGTTTCATGCTTGTAGTGATGTCTCTGGTACTTTGTGGTCTTTGCAACATTTCACTCACAGATTCCCCCTTAGGATCTCTTGTAGGGCTGGTTTAGTGGTGATGAATTCCTTCAGTTTTTGTTTGTTTGGGGAGACCTTTATCTCTCCTATTCTGAATGACAGACTTGCTCAATAAAGGATTCTTGGCTGCGTAATTTTTCTGTTCATCACATTGAAGATTTCCTGCCATTCCTTTCTGGCCTGCCAAGTTTCAGTAGATAGGTCTGCTCCTACCCTTATGTGTCTATCTTTGTATTTTAGGGCCCATTTATCCCTAGCTGCTTTCATAATTCTTTCTTTGTCCTTGTATTTTTCCAGTTTCACTATCATATGTCTTGCAGAAGATCAATTCAAGTTACCTCTGAAGGGAGTTCTCTGTGCCTCTTGGATTTCAATGCCTGTTTCCTTCCCCAGATCAGGGAAGTTCTTAGCTATGATTTGTTCAAGTACACCTTTAGCCCCTTTCTCTCTCTCTTCCTTTTCTGGAATTCCTATGATACAGATACTGTTCTGTTTGGTTGTATCACTTAGTTCTCTAATTCTTGCCTCATACTCCTGGATTTTTTTTATCTCTCTTTTTCTCAGCTTCCTCGTTTTCCATAATTTTATCTTCTAATTCAGCTATTCTCTCCTCTGCCTCTTCAATCCATGCTATGGCTGCCTCCATTTTATTTTGCATCTCATTTATAGCATTTTTTAATTCCTCATGACTATTTTTTAGTCCCTTGACCTCTTTAGCAATAGATTTTCTGCTGTCCTTTATGCTTTTTTCAAGCCCAGCAATTAATTTTATGACTATTATTCTAAATTCTTGTTCCATTATGTTGCTTAAATCAGTTTAGATCAATTCGTTTTTGTTGCTACTTCCTGGAGTTTCTTTTGAGGAGAATTCTTCCGTTTCATCATTTTTGGTAGTCCCTGTAGTAGCTCCAAACTGCAGGGCACTTCCTCTGTGCTGTCTGGAGTAACGTGTTGGTGGGTGGGGCTGCAGTCAGACCCGATGTCTGCCCCCAGCCCACTGCTGGGGTCATAGTCAGACTGGTGTGTACCTTATCTTCCCCTCTCCCAGGGGCAGGACTCACTGTGGAGTGGTATGGCCCCTGTCTGGGCTGCTTGCACACTTCCAGGCTTGTGGTGCTGCTTTGATGGGATCTGGCCAAGGGCGTATTAGCCGGGGTGGATCCTCAAGGTGCACAGGGGTGGGAGGGGCAGGCTTAGCTTGCTTTGCTGTAGGTGGTCCCCTGTGGGAGGGGCCTTGCAGCACTGGGAGGGAGGCAGGCCATTGGAGGGATGGATCCACAGAGGCACAATGTTGGGCATTTGCACGGTACAAGCAAGTTAGGTGGTGGGAACCGGTTCCCTTTGGAATTTCGACTGGGGAATGGGAGAGGAAAATGGTGCTTGCCAGTGCCTTTGTTCCCCTGCAGAGCTCTGTCTTTCTGGGACTCAACCACTCTCCCTCCTGGTGTCCTCTTGCCCTCCCCACTCTCCGAGAGCAGATCTGTTGACTTTTTTTTAACTTGTTTTATTTTTTATTTTTTTAAATTTACATCCAAATTAGTTAGCATATAGTGCAACAATTATTTCAGGAGTAGGTTCCTTAATGTGCCTTACCCATTTAGCCCATCCCCCCCACAACCCTTCCAATGACCCTGTTTGTTCTTCATTTTTAAGAGTCTCTTATGTTTTTGTCCCTCTTCCTGTTTTTATACTTTTGTTTGCCTTCCTTATGTTCATCTGTTTTGTCTCTTAAAGTCCTCATATGAGTGAAGTCATATGATTTTTGTCTTTCTCTGACTGACTAATTTCACTTAGTATAATACCCTCCAGTTCCAACCACATAGTTGCAAATGGCAACACTTCATTCTTTTTGATTGCCAAGTAATACTCCATTGTATATATATACCACATCTTCTTTATCTATTCATCCATCGATGGACATTTGGGCTCTTTCCATACTTTGGCTATTGTTGATAATGCTGCTATAAATATGGTGGTGCATGTGTCTCTTTGAAATAGTACACCTGTCTCTCTTGGATAAATGCCTACTAGCACAATTGCTGGGTCGTAGGGTAGTTCTACCTTTAGTTTTTTGAGGAAACTCCATACTGTTTTCCAGAGTGGCTGCACCAGTTTGCATTCCCACCAACAATGGAAAAGAGATCCTCTTTCTCCACATCCTCGCCAACATCTGTTGTTGCCTGAGTTGTTAATGTTAGCCATTCTGACAGGTTTAAGGTGGTATCTCATTGTGGTTTTGATTTGTATTTCTCTAATGATGAGTGATGTTGAACATTTTTTCATGTGTCAGAGCTGTTGACTTTTAACATATCAGATGTTAAGTCCCGCTGGCTGTCAGAATTCACTCAGTCCAGCCCCTCTGCTTTTGTAAGCCAGACATTGGGGGCTCTACCTTGCCTGGCAGGCTGCCCCTCCACTGCCCCGGCTCCCTTCTGCCAGTCGGTGTAGCACACACTGCCTCTCTGCCCTTCCTACCCTCTTCTGTGGGCCTCTTGTCTATGCTTGGCTCTGGAAAGTCCGTTCTGCTAGTCTTCCGGGGGTTTTCTGGGTTATTTAGGCTGATGTGGGTGGAATCTAAGCGATCAGCAGGACCAGGTGAGCCCAGCGTCCTCTTACGCCACCATCTTCTGTTGGAAGAATTTTATTTATTTATTTATTTATTTTTGTCCTCAGTATAAGGAAGCAAGCAAGATATTAAAAACACACTTTGTAAACTCTGAGTTTGGAAGGCAAAATAGCACAGTGTGTTCATTTTGCACAGTGGTTGCATTCTTCCCTGAGCAATGGGCACATCCACAATCTGGCTGATCTCAGTGGGGGAGAGGGGCAATCTTTGGGTACCTGCAGAGAGAGACAGCTGTGGATTTTTCTTTGCTGTCTGTTTCTATCATCTATCTATATCTATATCTATATCATCTATATCTATATCTATGTTTATATCTATCTATATCTATATCTATATCTATATCTATATCATCTATATACCTACCTATCATTAATCTATCATCTATCTATCTATCTATCTATCTATCATCTAGATACCTATCTCTAGGCACCATAGCACTCTTTTTTTTTAATATATTTTTTTATTTTTTTTAACGTTTTTATTTATTTTTGAGACAGAGAGAGACAGAGCATGAACAGGGGAGGGTCAGAGAGAGAGGGAGACACAGAATCTGAAACAGGCTCCAGGCTCTGAGCTGTCAGCACAGAGCCCGACGCAGGGCTCGAACTCATGGACTGCGAGATCATGACCCGAGCTGAAGTCGGACGCTCAACCGACAAGCCACCCAGGCGCCCCAGGCACCATAGCACTCTTGAAAGTGGATAGGACCATACTTGCTGTGAGATCTAAATTTGAGTGAAAAAAAAAGTAGTTGACATTTCAGAAACTGAGATATCATCTCAGGTGTTCAATCTCTGCTCCACTCTTTACTACATGGGGACCCATCACTTTATGATAGGTTCTCCAATTTCCAAGGTTTGATACCTCGGTTTGCAGGTGGCCCTTTGCTCCCTCTGCCTTTGCTCCTGCTGCTTCTCAACACCTCCTCATCTCCTCCTTTTCAGTTCTCTAGGGAGTCTCCTCATCTGGGCAACCTTCTCCTGACTCTCCCCACCCATCAGAAGTTTCTTCTATTACTGGTGATACCAGACAGCCTGATATGGGCCAGGGTCCCCCTATACCTTAAGATCTGCATAGGACTGATTCAGGTCCCATTGCCCAGCTCATCAGCCTGGAAGTTTGTGCCTGGTACAAGATTTCTCTAAATTTGTGTTCTCAAAGTCACAACTTGCCATTTTCTAGCCTTGACCAAACTGTTCTTTTCTCTGTATGTTGTGGCTCATTTTGTATCCCTGCCCTGATGTCAACTCAATAAGGGTTGAGGCCTTTTCTCTTTGATCATTCCATTCATGGTAACATTGAACTGGATTCTGTTATGAGCAGCAGAATGTTTATTGAAGGTTTATGGGTCACAGGATGTGCTTTAAAAAGCAAATAACTTAAAATAGACACCTCTCTTTTTTCAATTAATTTATTTATTTTGAGAGAGACAGAGAGAGAGAGAGAGAGAGAGAGAGAATACGATTGGGGGAGGGGCAGAGAGAGAGGGCAGAGGATCCTAAGTGGGCCCTGCACTGACAGCAGAGAGCCAGATGTGGGGCTTGAATCCATGAAGTGAGGGATCATGACCCAAGCTGAAGTCAGTCAACCAACTGAGGCCCCCAGGCACCCCAACATCACTCTTTAAACTGGTCCTCCAGCTAGGATTTCTCTAGCTGTGCTACTTTCCTGCCTGTCTTGTCCCCTCTTTTTCAGGAACTCTCCCCCAACTCCTCTGACAACATCCATGCCCTCATGTGCCAAATCTTAACTCAGAAATTTATCAAGTTATCTTTCCAGTAAGGCCAGTTCTCTCCCAGTGAAGAATTTTGGTGTCAATTGTTTAGATAAAACAGTTTTTCCCCCTAAAATAGCAACCACTACACTATAGTACAATCATCTGTTTCTGTACCTCCCACTGAAACCAGTCTGAACAACTCACTGAAGGCAGCAGCCTCCTCTTTTGATTTCTGTACCCCCAGTCCCTAGCAAGAGACTTGGTAAACACATAGACACTTGGTAAATCCAGCTGTTGCAATAGTGAGTCGCTGACCTGAGGAGAAGAGGGAAGCAGACCTATCAGGCACCATGCTTGTGGTCTTTCTACCTAGCAGGATATGAGGGTCATACCAGGCAGCCTGTTGCTAGGTGATGATGGGGCTCTGAGGAGGGATGTGCAGTGTTGCTTAGAAACATTTCCTTGCTCTCCTGTCACTCACAATGTCCAGAACCAAATGATTCTTATAGCAAGAATAGGTCTTTTGACCTATCTCACTCAAAAATAGATAAAAATTGTCCTTTTGTCTAAGCAAAAAATACATAATTTTTTCAAGGATCATAAGGGCAGAAAAGTCTGAAATATTCACACCCAAGAATCTACATCAGAAGGTTAATTGAGTCAGAGGAATATTGGGAGGATTTCCAAGAATCCACAGCCTGTCTTCTGTTCCCTGAAAAGAAAAATTCAGTTAACTATGGCTGGTAATGCTACTGGCTTGGAGTGCAACCAAGACTCTCCTGTAAGCTCAGGCATAAAATTCACTCACTTGGCATGGCCTGGACCAAAGTCAGCTGGTCTCCAAGGACAGAAATGCCTTCTGGATGTAGTTGATGCTTCCCTGACATGCTTAGCTCAGAAAGAAGGACGTTCAGATTTATTGCCCATCTGAAATGTAGACAATCTTTGTATGAACTTGAGTTTCTTGAAACATTTTCACTTAAATAGTTGCTCATGAGTCAAATTAAATGGACCAGATTTCCCTCTGTGTCAGATAATACATAGTATATGCTTTGTGACTGGTTTTCCTTCTCTTGCTTTCCTACTACTTTTTTTAAAAGTTTATTTATTTATTGAAAGAGAGAGAGAGAGAAGGAGAGGGAGAGAGGGAAAGAGAGAGAATTCCAGGCAGGCTCCACACTGTTAGCACAGAGCCCAATATGGGGTTCAATCATAAGAACCATGAGATCATGACCTGAGGCTAAATCAAGAGTTGGAAACTTGACAGACCTACTAACCACCCAGGTGCCCCCATGCTACCTTTCACAAAAGGAAGCTGGTGGGGTGCAGGAATCTGGATCCAGACAGTGGTGCAGGGCGAAAGAGGGCTCCCATTAAGTCTCTATGGGTGCAGTGAAGGCCACACTGCCTTGCAGTTGTGGGGCTGGCAACTTGCCTATCCAGGTAGTACTTGACACAGTAGGGGCACAATTAATATATCAATTCAGAATCAACTCAGAATCATTCAGTCACTCAGCATTCAACAAAAATTTGTTATGAGTCTTCCCTGGGCTGATATAAAAGCTACAATGGCAGAGTTACTCCCTACACTCAGAGCTCTGGCCGGGAATCAGGTGGGTGAGCTGCCTCGGGCATGGTCTCACAGTGCTCCCCAGTAGTTATGTTCTGTAAAGTCACAGTGAACACTATATTAGCAAATACTGAATCATTGCCCCTAAGGATCATACAAGGGTAGGTTCCATGAGCACAGCACTTTTATCAACTGATCAATACATAACCCTGTTTTATGCACATTTCTGTTTAAAGACACTGATTCATTAATATTGAACTCTTGCCAACAGCACTCTAACTCACACCTGAACGAAGCTCAAATGCGTGTTTTCTCCCTAGAGCACATCACAGCCTTCTTGTGCTTAGGAACACCAGGCAGCACTTCAGCATGATACTTGGGGGCCATTTCAAGGGCGAGATCACCTGCAAAAGGCACAAAATGTAAAAATTCTGGCACTAAATAGATCACAAAAAAGACTCTTGTTACAGTATGACAAGTGGAAACAAGCAGCAGAGCCTCACTTATTTGGCCTTAGCTGGGAGCATGCCAGGTTTTTCTGGTTTTTCAGATTTCAAATTTTTCTGCACTCTGCACTTATCCACAATGACCACAAAAGCACCACAAGTATTAGTTTGGGTTACAAATAGTATTAGAGAATGGATGAATTCACAAACACATAATCTGTGAATAACGAGGATCAACTATATATATGTATGTATGTATGTGGTGTTATTTATATCTATTGAAGTTGAACAAGCACACATAGATACACGACATGACACCCATATGCATATGTATGTATGCATTTGAAAAGTAAAACTTAAACTCATTATACCTGACAGCTCTACGAGGAGAAGGTATAAACCTAACTGCACCCATCATAAATGTCACCTCCTTTAGCTGATTGGAAACAATCTTCCAGTTACTTAGTTTCAAAACTCTTTAGAAATTTCTTAATCTAACAAGCCCACGTTTTTTCAATCAGACTAACCCTGCTTAAATAAAAATACTTAGGGAGCCTTGTTACAATTGTGTATTCATGGGGCTTCTGGGTGGCTCAGTTGGTTAAGTGTCTGATTCTTGATTTTGGTTCAGGTCGTGATCTCACAGTTCATGGGTTTAAGCCCTGCATCAAGGCTCTGTGCTGACAGCACAGAGCCTGCTGGGAATTCTCTCTCTCCCTCTCTCTCTTCTCCTCCCCCTCCTCTCGAAATAAATAAACCTAAAAAAATTTCAAGTTCATGGTCCCTAACCCTATTTCTGACTGACTGAAGCAGAATCTGAGGTAAGAGAGGGCATGAGCCTAAACAATGTGAATGTTACACAGCTTACATAACTCACAATTCATGTTTGAGAACCACAGTGAGAGGTTCCCATCCAGTTGGAGAGATCAGCCTGGAAGCATGTTGTCTAACCGCAGGGCAACAGGCAAATCACAGACCCTTCCTCCACCCACCCCACTACTTGTGAGAGAATGAAACCAGATTAAACTGGGCCTCCAGGAATGACCTGTAGAAGGCCAGTGAGCAGCTTCACTTAAATTAGTGCGACCTAAGGAAAGGTTGCTTAACTTCTCTGTGCTTTCCTTATCTGTAAAGTAAGGGTAATAATAGTAGTTATATCTTATGGTCATCTTAGAATTAAATGTATTACTACACATAGGACATGTAGAGCAGTGCTAGGTGCGTGGAAATTTATTATCATTATTATTATCACATCTTGTTGCCTGGATTTTAGTCAGTTCTCTGCAACCAGGCATCCCCCCTTTCCTCATACTCACTTTTTCAGGCATATGAATCTCACCTCTTTTTTCAAACCTTCCCTGTTCCACTATGAATGTTTCTGCTTTAAATGGTTACTTTATAAAAACTTGTATTTGAAAGAAAAATAGGACTATACACATATCTGGGTAGCTAAAAATGAAAAAGATAGACAATATCTGGTGTTGGTAAGGATGTGGAGAAAGTGAAATTTTCTTTTCTTTTTTTTCTTGAGAAAGTGAAATTTTCAAAGCTTGCTGTTGGAAGTATATCTTGGTACAATCTCTTGGAGAAACCTGTTGACATTATGTATTATAATGTTGAATGTGCTCATATACTGTGACCCAGCCATTCCACTTCTAAAGGCATAGATACTGTAAGGGAGGAAAACTTTTTTCTCAACCTTCTTAAGTTCTATGTGTGCCCAAGAATTAAACTGACATTAGACAGATTAATAGGAGAAAAGCATACAAATTTTATTTAGTCTTGTTATATTTACATGGGAGGCTTCATAGGAAAAATGAGGCCCCAAACAGCAGATGGGCCCATGAGATTGTATACTGTTTTATTTATTTTTATTTTTTAAGTTTTTAGAGAGAGAACAAGAGTGCAGGAGAGGGGCAGAGAGAGAGAGAGAGAGAGAGAGAGAGAGAGAGAATCCCAAGCAGGCTCCACTCTCAGTGTGGAACCCAATGCAGGGCTCAATCTCACAACCTGGGATCGTGACCTGAGCCAAAATCAAGAGTCAGATGCTCAATCAACTGAGCCACCCAGCCTCCCTTGTATATCATTTTAAATGAAGAACAATAAATCTGTGGAGAAACAACAAGACAAAGGAAAAGGATTAAGCTTTTAGCAGTGGTAAATTGTGGGACAGTGACTAGTCTTCTCCCTCCTTTCTTTCCCCTCTTTTTTAAGTACTGGAAGGTGAAAATATATGGGGGAATGAATGGAAGAGAAAGATCATTTAAGTAGGTTTGTTTGCATAGGCCTATTTTAGCATTGACTTCCAGTCTCTGGTAAGAATATTCTTCTCTTCCTGGTAAAGGAAGGTCATCTTTCCCATGGGAAATTTGAAGACTTGTTTTTAGGTAGAGGAGGGAATTCAGAAAACTTTCCTGTATCTGCTATTTCTCAAGTGCCTTCAGCTCAAAATAATCAAAATGCCAAAGCAGCATATTTGGGGGTGGCATGTTTTGATTCCCTACAGTATGGTCACCAAAAGACAAGTGCAGGAATATAATTAGTAATAATCAAAAAGTAAAAGCCATCTAAATATCCATCAACAGCAGAATGGGTAAGCAAACTGGTATATTCACACAGTGGGATTCTATACAACAAACAGAATGAACGAACTACCCTCCATGTGGATGAGTCCCACAAACATAATGTCAGGTGAAAGGAGCCTAAAGAATACACACTGTATGTTTCCATTGATGCAAAATGCAAGAAAGGAAAAACCAATGTATGATATTAGAAGTCAGTATGGGAGTTCCCTTGGAGGAGGCACTAAAGACTGCAGAGGAGACACAGGAGTATTTTCAGGTTTCTAGTTACATTTGATTCTGTGCTGCTTGTACATGCATCTGTACTTTGTGAGAATCTTTAGTTTATTCTCATTTATGCACATTACTAAATTTAGATTAGATTTTAGTAAAAGTTAACATTAAAAAAGAAAGACAGGAGTTTGAAGAGGTCTGTGGTTGGAATCAGGGATCTATGTCAAAGATACATACAAACACTTGCATAACATCTAAAAAAGAAGGGAAAATATCAAAGTGGATTACAAGAACTTTTTACTTGTAATGATTTTGAAAAACTAAGTATAGAAACCCAAGAATTCAAAGAAAATTCATAGAGCACCAAAATTCCCAGAGCTCTGGATGGTCTCTGGAGGTCATTTGCAGTGACCTCAGCAGTACTCCTTAGAGGGTTGGCTGGCCCCACTATGTTACAACGTCATGTGCTCCATGTGTGTGCTTGTGGCACAGCTGCTTAGTATGTTTAATAGTGGGACTGTGTCTTTTTCCAAGACCATCATGTTTATTAGCCAGCAGAGATTTACTGAATACTTATTATCTTCAAAGCAACTCTCCTACACTTTGTCCATCTACCTCAAGGCCAGCAAAGACAAAACATCCCCTGGAGGGAATGATCTGCTTTGTTCTCTGGAGCAGAGAGGTAGTCTCTTTCCCATGTATTTCCCAGACCTTCCTGTCCATCAGAATCACCTGAGGTGCTTGCCAAAAATACAGGTTCCCAAGCCCACATCCTGGAGATTCTGATTTGATTGCTTGGGGCAGGATTCAGGATTCCAGGCTCTTCCTCCAATCAGACAACTTTAGGAAACAGTGCTATAGTGCTAGGGGACATTATTTTGAAAAGAATAAACACATTATAAACAGATGATGTTTTGAAAGTAATTGAAAATTTATATTACTATTATGATTCCTGAAGAGGAAAAGAATAGGATCCTGACATTGAGTCTAACAGTAAAGTTGCTAGATAAATGTACAGGACACCCAGTTAAAATTGAATCTCAGATAAATAATGAATAGTATAAGTATAATATTTAGTATAAGTATACATGAGGTATACTTAAGCAATTATTTTGTTATTTATCTGAAAATCAGATTTAGCTGGGTGCTCTGTATTTTTATTTACTAGATCTGACCACTCATCCAACAGAGGTTTAGGGAGACAGCATTTGCTGGGATGATTGTAAATGGAACTAGACAGGCTGGCTGTGATCAGAGGTGGCAGTCAGGATGCTAGGAGGATGATAGGAACACTTTATTAGGGGCCAGGCACTATTTTAAGCTCTTTAAATTAATATATTACCTCTTATATAAGTATCTGATATAGATATTATCCTTATCCTTATTTTACAGATTTGGAAACTGAGGCAGATGGTGGTAACTTGCCCAAAACCACAGTGGTGAGGAACTGAAACAGCAGGATTGCTCCCAGGCAATGTGATTATGTGTCATTGTGCAAGCCACAATCAGGTTGCCACTGCAGGAAAGAGGCAAGAGTTTCTCTAATACAGGGGTTCTTAAACATTGTGGATTGTCCCTGGTTTCCTTTCCCCAATTCATTAAAGTATTCATCAAACATTTACTCTGTGTCTACTGTGTGCTGGGTACTGGCTTAGGACTTGCAGGATGTGATGGTGAATGAAACAGACCTAGTCCCTGCTTTGTTAGAGCTCATAATGGTGGGAGGAGAGGGGGATTGCTTCTACAACTTCTATCAGAAGTTCAAGTAAGCCTTTAATTCCCTCAACCTCAAGGAATATTAGGAGCTACTGGTCTGGCTCTTCTCTCCCCCCAGGTCTTTCTCAGACCTATGGCTATTGCCCAGTGCTGGCCACCTCCCACCTGTTGTTCCCACTGTGTTTTATTGATATGTTTTACCCATTTGTGTTCCTATCACTGCCCTGAGAATTCAGGCAGCACTTTCCAGGAAGCAGAAGGCATCAGCCTGTGCTTCCTGGGCAGAGTCCTCAGAACGGTGTTTGAGGACATCAGTAAAGACCTCTAAGTAGGCATCAGTCTAGGATAGAGGCTGAAGGGGAAACTGGACGTGTCTGGGAGAACCTGGTACCCAGACAGGAGACTGCCCCCTATTTCTGGTAACCTCAGACATCTTGCCAATGGTGATGATCTTTCCTCAGTTCCATCAGAATGTGATGGTAGAGCATCTTTGGAGCCCTGGGGCCCTCACTGCCTTTACAGAAAACAGTCCATCCTCCCCCATTCTGTCCCTCTCAGGCAATAATTTAAGGCTCTTTGTTCTTGTTTTTAGAATGGCACTTAAAACACTATTATTATCAGGATCCTAATGAAGGAAACGCAAAGCAAATTGTGAGGTCATTTTTCATATATCAGACTGACAAACACCTTAAAGGATAATGCCCTGCAGTGTTGGGATGTGTGGGAAGACAGGTATTCTCATGCACTGTTGGGAGGGAGCACATTGGAACATGCTTTTTGGAGGGCATTTTGATAATATCTTTAAAAATTAAAAATACACACACCATTTAACTTACTAAAATTCCTGTAAGAATTCACCATAAAGCATAACTCAAAATATTCACAGAGGGATATTTTTTGCTGCATGAGATGTAACAGTAAAAAAGACAGAAATGCTAGACCTAAATGTCCATCAATGAGGGAATGGCTACATAGATTGCAGTTTCTTTGTAAAATTGATTTCTAGGCAACCACAAAAAATAATGAACTAGGTCTGTATATACTCATATACTACCCAGGATACATTTCACCTTTTCTTCATCTGCTGTTGAATAATTCATCCATAAACAGTCACCATAATTTCTATGTGCCAGTCACAATGCCAGAGGAGAGAAGATGGCCGTGACTGGGTAGGGTGTCCTTAGGGAAACAGAGGGGCAGGGAGACAGGTGGGGAACCCAGAGAGAGAGACAGGAAAGTTTAAGAGGATGGGGGTGGCCACCAGGATCAAAAGATGCCAGCCTCACATTAGAAGAGGCCCTTTGGATTTAGTGTCAGGAAAGTATAGAGGACTCTGGCAATGGCTGTGCCAAAAGGAACAGACACCATATTGGAGAGGACAGAGAAGAAATAAGAGGCAGGAAAATAGACCATGCCATCTCTGTAGAGAACTCTTGAAAACTGTGCACATGAAAACAGAGAGAAATAAGGTGAAGAATGGAACTGGGTGAGGGAAAAGTGAGATTGACTTTTTAAATGGGAGAGACTTGAATATGTAAAAGCCAATAGGAGAAATTCAAGTGCATTGTGCTATTAAGAACAATAGCCACAAATATATATATACATAATATATATAATATATAATATATATATTATACTCTCTCGAGTATAATATGGTAAAAATAGCATAGTAGAGTATGTATGTAGTATAATCCCATATGCATAAAAGTTTAAGACTATTCATATGCTGGTATATACATAAAACTTTTTCTGAAAGGTCATAAGAAATTATCAATATTGGTAACCATTATTAATTATTAATAGCAGTAACCATTATTATATCTGGGGACAGCTAATGGGATGAGACAGAGACATGAGTTTTACTTTTTATTTTATACTTCAGAACTCTCTTCTTCCTCCCTCAACCAGAATTCCTAATTTTCAGGGTAACTGATCTCAGCTCAGTACCCACAGGTACAGGAAAGCATTTCTAATTAAAGGAATCCAAGGAATCCAAGCTAAAAAGTATATTGTAAATAACTCCTGCTTCTAGTTCTTTCCCACCCACCCACCTAGGGGATTTGCATTATAAAAAAAAAAAAAAAAACATTAATCTTCACCCAGATAAACTGTGTTGAGTCTCAAAGACCAGGGAAGAATTTCAGGAATGTGAGGCCATCTTTCCCCTTTCTGAGGTGCTTATATCACTGTGGATGTACCTGGACACTGAGCAAAGTCCAGATTAGTGTTTCTCAGCCCTGGCTGCACAGTGGAATTACCTGGAGAACTTGAGAAATTTTGATGACCTATTATCACACCTAATCAGATAAATCCAAACCACTGGATGGGGCCCAGGTATCATTATTTTTGAATACCCGACTCTCAAACAAGAGTCCAGAGCAGTGGATTCTCAACCTGGCTACGCATTAGCATCACTTGAGGAGTAAAAAAATATTGACGTCTGTATCTGTCTACTATAGCTGCCATAATGACACACCACAGACTGGGTAACATAAAACAAATTTATTTCCTCATAATTCTAGAGGTGGGAAGTCCAAGACTAGGGTGTGAGCAGATTTGGTTTCTCTTGAGTCCTCTCTCCTTGGCTTGCAAATGGCTGTCTTCCCCATGGATCTTTGAATGGTCTTCCCTTTGTATGTGTCTGTCTTAACCTCCTCCTATAAAGACACCAGTAACACTGGATTAGAGTCCACCCTAATGACCTTGCTTTAGCCTAATTACCTCTTTAAAGTACCCATCTCTAAATACAGTTACGTTCTGAGGTACTGAGGGGTAGGACTGCAACATATGGATTTTGACATATTTCATAATGTAGCCCAAAACAATACTCAAACTCATTTTAAACCAATGAAGTCAGAACCTCTGAAGGTGAGGTCTGGACATAAGTATTTTTTCAGCCACAGATGATCCTGATCTGCGGCTCTTTGATTTCATGTTTTCATCTGCTCTCAGTTTGGGATTCAGTCTCTGAGTGAGTCTTGCTCTTAATCTTAGGATAACCAATCAAATTTCCTGAGGCTAGAGTGATCAAAATATACATGGGTTTCAGATAAGCTAATTATATCACTGAAAGAGATTGGATAATGTGAGGGTAATGAAGAAACTTTCTATGGTGTGGCACGTACCACTGGCTACACCCCAGCCAGAGTACTGCCCCCCCCACCATGTCCTACAGTGTCAGAGCCCTGATATGCCCATCAGTGGATGCCCCTTCGGCCTATGGGCCTGTCTGTGTAAGGATGTGATGCCAGCAGCCAGGGGGACTAGACTGCTGATGTGACATGGGATGGGAAGAACCTGGGTTCTTGGCGATGCCATCACATCACAGAGTCAAACCAACTTCTCAAACTGCTCCATCCTTAGACTTTCTGTTACAGGAGGTAAGAACATTTCTTCCTGTTTAAACTGTTGACTTGTGGTTTTCTGTTTCTTGTAGCCAAATCATCCTAAACTGATATAACTAATTACTCCAAAGCAATGGTTCTCAGTTACAGTGGCTATAAATTACACCTACTTTGGTAGCTTAAAACAAAACAAAACAAAACAAAACAATCTCACTGATTTCTGGGTTCCACATACAGAGAGCCTGATTTAATTGGTTTAGAGTGAAGGAATTTTTAAAGCTGGGATGAGGTTGAGAACCACTGCTCTAACGTTAGGAAAATTAATATGAAGAGATTATACGGAAGCTACTTCAGAATCTTTCCAAGCCAAAGCTGAGTAGACATGGTATAAAAGAGTAGGTTGACACAGTGCCTCTTGTTCAGGCTGTTGTCAGGGTAGGGCAAGATCAACTCATGCAAATACAGTGGGCATCTCACAGGGAGCTGCTAGAGTCACAAAGGGGCTCCATTTCTAGGACCTAATTTCCTTATACAAAATACCTAATAACAATGACCTAATTTCCTTATACAAAAGAGATCTAAGTTTCCCATCAATCAGAAGAGCTGGTGTGTATGCTTCGTGTGTGTGTGTGTGTGTGTTGTAGTGGGGGTGGTGGTAGTGATGGGGAAATGGAAGGGTTCATACTGTGATTTGGAATTGGGTGGAAGTACAGGCTTTCTGGGAAGAAGAACCAGAGGGACTGAAGTCCTGACTATGGTGTGATCCTTCATCATCCTAATCCCCAACTAGGCTGGTTTGTGATTGTGTGTGGTGTGTGCAGAAGTTTCTCCATACAGGGAGGAGATGGGCTTTGCTCCCTAACTCTTAGATTCTTGAAGGCTGAATGGCAGACACAGAGCAGGGACAGGGACACATGACAGGATCACAAGGACAGGTAAAACCAAGGTCATGGAAACACAGCTCTTGGTGGAGTACCCCTGGTCCCTGTGTGATGGGAGTAGAATTTTCACTGTCAGCTTTGATACCAGCAATTACTGTTGTTGGTGATGTTACCCTGTGGAGCTGTCTGTGAGGTTCTGGGTGCTACTCTTCATCAGGAGAACCTGTGATATACCATTTTCCTTGGAAGATTTTCCTTTGAGGATTGTGACTAGAAACAAACCACCCCTCTGTTTTCCTTGCTTCAATAAGAAGCGAATAACTTCTTAAAAACTGAGAACAAACTGAGGGTTGATGGGGGGTGGGAGGGAGGGGAGAGTGGGTGATGGGTATTGAGGAGGGCACCTTTTGGGATGAGCACTGGATGTTGTATGGAAACCAATTTGACAATAAATTTCATATTAAAAAAAAGAAACAAACAACTCCTCTTTAAATACCCCTTCAAGAGTTACCCAGGACTCACATGTCTAAAAGTCCTCACTGAATGGCTTCAATGAGGACAGCTGGCCCTGTCTTTTGGATGTTGATGAGTAGGAAGGAGATTTAATAATTCAATAATTCAAGAAGCATTGAGTGAGAATTGGATAGGTGCTGGAGAATACGCCAAAGCAGAAAAATACTCAATTCCAGCCCTCAGAGACCTTACAACTTATTTAGGAAAAGGAAATTAAACTGCATAATAATATTAGAAATAATTAAAGGCTGAAGTATGTAATACTAGAACCCCCCCCCCCCACTGCTGGAGAAGAAGGCTTCATGAAGAAAGTGGGGACCAAGTTAGGTGCCCAGTGGAGCACCAGATTTGGCTACGTGGGAGGGGCAGGCAGGACTGAGGTGTGCTGGGGAATGTGGCCAGGATATGAAAAACTTTGAAGGTCCAGTAAGCAATAGGATCATTCAAACCTTGACTCATGTACCCTGAGTCACATTGCAGGCTTCCATAATTCTTCCATAATGATGTCCCTCTGGCAACTCCCTCCCTCCACACAACTACAACCAGTGCATCCAAAGCTAATAGTGGCACAGTACAACCTGACACAGAATAAATATTACTACCAGAACATAGACCAACTCAGGTCTTGTGCTAGCCTTTGAATCCTTCAGTCAGTGATCATCCTCACAAAAATGCTGGTATATTGAGCAAAAAACACATAATTTCTTGTGCAGAATTCCATGGCTAGCTGACATTCTGCTGACATTTTCCCAGAGAACTCCCAAGTCCCTTCTGCTCCATGACCAGAACATTCCTCTTGTCCTCCAAGGCCTCCTCCATAATCCCTCAGGGCCCTGTGGCTGGGTGGTCACACTTGGACATTTCACTGTACCTTCTCCTATTGTTAGCCAATGTTTATTCATTCTTACTCGGAATAGAAACTATTTCACATTCTTTTGTGTCTCTTAAGGAATAAGCATAGTTCCAGGCCAGCAGTGGGCTAAAGTTCAATAACACTTTCACTTCCCTCAAGTTTATTAGAAAAAAAACTATGCATATTTTTAATATTTCATATTTTAGGATAGGTAAATTTATTTTCCATATCAGTACACATACGTCTGTCTCTTTCTTTTCTAATAGCTGCATTCTATTCCATTGTGTAGAGTACACATGATTTATTTAACCAGGTCACCACTAATGACCATGTAGTACAAACAACAATTAATATGCTTATGAACACATAATTTTGTACTTATTAAATATAGCTATAGAATAATTACTGAAGAGTACAATTTCTGGGTCTTAGGATATGTATATTTCAAATTTTGGCAATTACTGCCAAATTGCCTTTATAGAGGTCATCCCAGTTACATACCCACAAGCAATAGGTATCCTTAGGAACCTACCATGATTTTAAATCTTGAAGCAAAGAATACTTACTAAGCCCTCATTCTGTGTGTTGTGCCCTCTTGGCACTGTGAATATGTAGAAAGCTGGCATAGGGAGAAGCCCTGCTTCTGTGGGTAACTGTCATGGACATGGCCCATTGGGCAGAACAGTCCCATGAGATCAGTGACAACATACATCACCAAGGTTTGCTGAGGGTTTGTCAATCTGGGCTTCTTACATGGCTGTAGTTCTGGGTTGTTTGTTTGTTTTTTAATGGCCATCAGTTTGTGGGAAGGCTTATGTCAGGGAGACAAAGCAGAGGAGGAGAGGGTTCCCAGGGTGAGGAAGGGACAGTGACAGAGTGAGCACTGTGGGAGAATGGAAGAATGGTAGAGGGTTTTGGAGTCACTAACTGCTGAGGGGTGGGAGGAGCAGGGAATGAATGAAGAACAGATCAAGTTTGGGGAAAAGAAAAACAAAATCTAAATAATGAGGGGAAATTTGGGGTTTAAAATTTCCTAAAAGTTTTCACACACAAAAAATAATTTTTTACAGGGGGTTTGTGTTTTAATTATATAAATTTTTGAATTTCTTTGTCTCCTAGCCTTTGGCCTTCACACATTAATGCCTTTTTTTTAATGGTTTTACCATTTTTGTTCAGTCAGCAGTAACTGGTATCAGTGTCTTGGCGACCACTTGCAGTGCTGAGGAGAACCTTCAAGAAGAGTTTGAGAAGGCTTCTGGGATTTTTGCTAAAAGAAATCAAAGCCCTGAACCAGTGACCTCTGGAAGCTAAAAACAGGCTGAATGGTTTTTAGGTGAATCTGGGGCATCAAGGTAAACTCTTAAACAAATTGGTTTCATTACTTGAAGCCACCGTAGACGTGATGCATACACATAAAGTTGTTTGCATTTCTAATCCCAGACTTGTTGCTTTGAACAGGAAAGGGCTTATATCTTAAATATGCCTTTTTAAATAAAAGAATTGCTTGTAATCTTGTAAAAATTTTACAAAATGTATTTATCCTTTAAATTCAGTCCTCTTTTCTTTGTAGGGAACATTTGATTTCTTTTCACTCAGAAGTATTTTATTTGTATAGCTATCATGCACTTATATATACTGGTTTGCATATGAAACTGAGTGCCTTGCCAAACACTAATTAGACTCAATGCATTTGATTATATTACTTATTCAGTTATTTATTCATATATTTTACTTTGGGAATTATAATCCAGTATTATCATTATTTATTTTGTTGTTCACATTGTCCCAGCATTGGCCATCAGGAGTTCCTTCAAATTGACCTCTGTGCCCTTTTGATATGCCCCCATTTGATTTTTGGAGCACTTCCTTATTTTTTGGCAGCAAAAATCCCTGGAATCAATCTCTTCTCCAAGGACCCTGGTTTCTTTTCTTGGAGAATGGTATTTGGGAGCTGGGTATGCTCAATATTACTAGTGTGTCACCACTTCTGCACTTTCTCAGTCAACAGAACTAGGAAATATATGTAAGTACAATGACTCTTACACAGAATCTATATTTACTTCTGTAACTATTTATCTGTATGTGTGTGTATTTGTGTGTGTGTGTATTTCTTTTTTTACAACACCATGAGTTCACATTAACACCTCTGATATTAGTTGCACTTGTTAAGTTCATTGTAGCCTCATTTATGACTTCTTTCTTCAACAGTGAGAAATCTGGTTCTCATTATCTACAATACATTCCCTAATTTGTTCAACTCTACTATACACATAAAGTAGTTTCAGAATTGCTAACTCTTCCCCTTATGAGAAGAAAATTCACCATATGCATCGTAGAGCCTGTATACAGTGCTTTTTTTTCTTTAGCCTGACAGTGTCCACTCATGACACTGCTTTCACAAGTTAATTAAGTCAGGGGAATATTTGGTTCTACAGATGATATGAATAAACCAGAAAACAGGAAAACAATGTTGGGAGCCTAGGATGGGAGGGGGTGGTGTGCAGACAAAAATGAAGCCACTACCAGTGCCCTGCTGGGAAGTTGCTCTGAATTCACAGCTGTGCCACCATCCTGTATTGGAGCTGGAGTGTTGTGTTAGTTGTTCAGCCCGAGGAGAGAGGTAGAGTTGTATGAACACTTCTCGTGGCACTGCAGGAAAGCTTTTCCTGAAGACCATGATACTCCATGGGCCAGGCAACTCGTATAACCAGTTCCTGGGACAAGCTGCCATGAAGACTCTGTGTCTGTTCCTTGCAGGACACCTGCGCCCTCAGATTGCTGCACATTCTATTCTGGGCAGACTTGAATGAACACTCATTCTTCTTGTGGCACCAGTAGGCTCCTGACTGACACCTCTTGTACCTTCATTCAGAAACATGATTCTTGCAGTTCCCTGGGGTCAGCTTCTTTGATCTCCACTTTCTCCTTCAGAATGAACATAAAATAGTTTCCTCTTCCTCAACATTGTATCCACATCTTCCTTTCTTGTCTGACATTTTGTAGGAACTTGTTACCATCTTTTCCAAACCTGGTAGGCAGTTCAGAACAGCTAGAGACAGGCTGTTAAGCCCAGAACAGAATGCTTTGGAAGTGGAGGGCGGGGGACAAGTTTGCAAGGTAGGTGTGGCTTGGTTGGGAAACATTAGGCCTTTCAGACCTTTGAGATGAACCTTTGCAGCTTCAGTGTCCCTAACATTTCTTTTCAAATCCATTTATGACAGAACAACAGGGTAGAACTTAAATTTAAACTACACCTCTTTATCTTGCAGTTTTAGCATCTTGGGGTCTGTAGATATGGGACTGGGAAAAGGGCAGCAGGAAACAATTGGTGGAGATATTTTCAACTAGCTGTAGCATATTTTCTTTAAAACAATTTTTTTAATGTTTACTTGTTTTTGAGAGCACGTGAGCGCATGCTCTCAAGTGAGCAGGGGAGGGGCAGAGAGAGAGGGAGGCACAGAATCTGAAGCAGACTCCAGACTCTGCGCTGTCAGCACAGAGCCCAGTGTAGGCTCTAACTCATGAACCGTGAGATCATGACCTGAGCCGAAGTCAGACGCTCAACCGAATGAACCACCAAGTCACCCCATTGTAGTATATTTTCAGTACCCACTTCTCAGTAGCAATGACAAAATCCAGCCACTCCTTGGACTCAGCAAAATCACCTTTTCCTTTTCCTGCACTCTGGGTCAGTAAACTCTAAAATTCCTTCTGCCAAAAGCACTTTTCTTTCCTGCCCCTATCTCTGCTCTATTCCTCAAAACATGTTCAAGCACTTACAGGGAAATCTGATCCATATGGATTGGATCATCTACACTTATCTCATTAAAACTGCTCTTTTGTAAGAGCCATCCCATTGCCAAGTCTGTCTGAACAACAATAAAATGTTTTTCCCAGAAAAAGTGATAGCTGGAATCCCAAATTATTATTTGCACTCTCTTTCCCTCTCCTAAAACTTCATTCAATTTAACCAGCATTTATGAAATTCCTAATATGTATCAGGTACATATTGGGGGCAGGTACCTAGTGGTACAAAGACAAAGGCTATCTGGTTCTTGTTCTCCAGGCATTATTAGTCTATGGAGGGAAAGAGAAATGCACCAATGATAATTTTATTATTAAGTTCTTAGCATGTTCCTGGCACATGTCACAAAGGAGGCCACCAGGCACAGAAGAGCTGCAGAGTCACCTAAGACTAAGTGATGTGCTCAAGTTCCCACATCAAGAGAGAGAGACTGACAGTCCTTTGAATCCAGGTTTGTCTTCATGTCACTCTAGTGCTTATCATCTATAAGGCAATGTACACCTCAGAACCACCTTGGGCAGTGGGGAAAGACTTCACCAGACCTACCCCTCCCTGATTTTGTTTTCCTCCTTTGCCTCACCTTCTTCCTTCTTGCACACTCAGTACCAGAGAATTCTGAACATTGACCTCGTGATATCCCTTTTCAGCTCAGTCATGGCTTTGTTCTCTGCTTCTCATACCAGTGTGGGGCACCTCACCAGGACTGGTGGCATGTGGTTCTGCAGGTTTTACAACTGTTCAGTCATCAACACCAGAGCAGTCAGCTCTGTTCTGCTGCAAGGCAGGTTTGTTTTTTTTGTTTTTTTTTTTGGTTTTTTTTTTTTTTTTTTTTTTTTTTTTTTTTAACAAATGACAGAGCAAAGACCTTGGGTATCTCCCAGTACTGCAAAACTCAGGACTAAAAATATGTAGGGATGATTGGAAGTGTTTACAGTAGCTCTGCCAGAAGCCTAACAAATGTGTTTAAAGAAAAACACACTGACTCTCAAGTAACAGAACCAGCCAGAGTCAGCTGTTGATGACTGGGGGAGAAATTTCCCTTAAATAACAGGTTTTTAGTGGATACCACATAACAATGGTGGTTTCAGCCTAAACATAAGGACTTGGGGGGGGGGGGATCCACCCAGAGACACAGTCTAGTGATAAATTACTGCTGTCAGATGAGCATAAAGTGCAGCTGAGCAGTTCCTGAAGGACCCAGGACCTGCAGGGTTGGTTTCTGACTCATTCAGTCTGTTTTTCAAGGCTCTGTTCTGAACTGGATGAAAGCAGAAATGCCCAGAATGACCTAGCTCTTGGCTAAGGCTACTTAGCCTCAGGGGCCAATCCAGGTCCAGAACCAATTTCAAAGAGCACTTTGCAAGTTCTGTCCACCCTCCAGAAATAGGACTCAGATCTGCCTCTAGTGACTTCTTGGTTCCCCGGCTATGGCTCCTTCCCTGCTCCTTAGTGGTGAGTAATGGTGAAGATAGGGAGAGACATGCAGCCAGAAAGAAAACCTATACAGTAAAACTGAAACCTTTGTGGATATCCTGGGTATACATACCTATTTCTACCTCCAACTTTAAGCATCCTAGAAAGTTTGTGATCATTTTTCAGTCTGCCTATCAAACCCCAGTCTACCATCTGCAAGCTTACTGCCTTGGGTACACTGATGTTTGTATTCTGGAGCAGGTGCTGGTCAACTGTGGTAGCAGAAAAAGGCCATGAACAAAACCACATGTGTGGTTTCACAACAAACTGTCCAGAATAGGCAAATATGTAAGTTTATGGTTGTCTAAGGCTGGGGGGAGTATAGGGAGGTGACAATATTGGGGATATGGTTAAGGGGTGTGGAGTACTCTTTTGGGGTAATAAAAACATTCTAAAATTGGTTATAGTAGTGGTGGATGCATTATTCTGGGAATAGGCTAAAAACCAGTAAACTGCATATGTTAAAAAGGGTAAACTTTGTGTTATGTGAATTACATCTCAATCAAAAGTAAATGTGACAGCAGAATTGGGACAAAGAAAATAGAAGCTGAGCGATCTCTTGCCTCTCTTTTCGTTAGAGAAGTCCCTGTTTTTTGTTTGTTTGTTTTTAGCTCAGCTAGAGGCTATAGGCCATGTGAGAGAAAAACCTAAGACCTGCAAGTCAGTCTCCTCCCTGTATTGCCCCTTTGATATTTCTTATTTCCCTGAGTTGGAATTTTAGGTTTCTAGGAAGCTGCTAAAAAGCTGCTTGAATTATTTCACCTTCAAAACTACAGAGCAGTGGATCCATATATGTCTCCTTCAAAATCTTTAACTACTGTCATTTATTCAGTGCATATTTTTTGAAGGCCAACTATGTGTCAGACACTGTTCTAGCAGTTGGGGATACGTTAGATCTTCCTTTTAGGGCACTCCCATTTTAGTCAAATACAGCAGAAAGACAGTAAGCATAAAAAAGAAGTAAATCATGTGGCATATTAGAAGGTGGTAAGTGCTAAGAAAAAAAAGGTAGATCAGGGTAAGGGAAGTTAGGGGCACAAAGCGGTGGTGGAAAAACTGGGTGCGCGGTGGAAAAACTGGGTGGGCAGAACAGACCCCACTGGGGATGTGTCATTTGAGCAAAGACCATGGAGGAGGTACAACGCAGGTGTCTTCTGGCAGCTGCAAGAGAGCTGTACAGGTAGGGTCTCTGCACCTAAGGCAGGAGTACACTGGGGTGGTTGGGGTAGAGTCAGTGAGAGGACAGTAGGAATGGAGGCCAAGGAAAGCAAAGGGATTGACCACAGCTCATGCAAGGCATTGTGAGGTGTGTTAATCTCATCTTTTTATTTTGTATCTTTCATGCTTTGATATTTTGGGTCCTGATGACCCTGGAGGAATGCCCATCTCTGTGTTAAGGCTGAGATGACAAGAAGGAATCAGAGAAAAGCCTTGTAGGCAGGGGCAACAGTCATGACACAGGCCATAAAAGGAGGGTGAAGCAGGTATCTTCCAGGGACAGAAAGGAGATCAGCATGGTCTAGTGAGGAAGGGGGAGATACATAGGCACAATCACATTCATTTAAAACATGTACATTTGATTGTATAAACTGTGCCTTAATAAAATTGATTTAACTTTCTAAAGTATCACTCTGGCATATAAGCAGAAGAGAGATGGGTGTAGGGGAGAAGGGCAGAAATGTGAGATGTTCTGGAGGCCACTGTGGAAATCCAGGACTGAAGCCATGGACTGAGGGATGGTGACTGAGATGGAGACAAGGGACATCTGCAGGATAATTTGGATTTTGGTAGGCAGCATTTGCTGGCAGATTAGATGGGTGGGTAAGGCAAGAGAGGAGCCAGTTCCTTCCCCTGGGTTTTTGGTTTAAGCAAGTGAGTGAAGGACCTCGCATTCAGAGCAGCATGGGTTCCTGAGTCAAGGATTCTACATTTACACAGAGGACATACAGAAGACACCACAGGAAACAATCAGTAGGAGAGGTGTAAAGAGTCAAGAGTTCAGAGGACTCCTAAAGCTGCTAGAAGATGGAACCAGGGTGAGAACTCCCTGTACATGAAAGTAACTGTGGGGGCGCCTGAGTGGCTCAGTTGCTTAAGTGTCTGACTCTTGATTTCAGCTCATATCATTATCTCATGGTTCATGAAATCGAGCCCCATGTCAGGCTCTGCACTGATAGCTGGAGCCTTCTTGGGATTCTCTCTCTCCCATTCTCTTTGCCCCTACCCTGCTCATGCTCCCTCTTTCTATCTCTCTCTCTCTTAAAATTAATAAATAAACATTTAAAAAAAAGAAAGTAACTCTGGAATCATAGCAAACAGAATGCCAGTTAGCCTGTTTTCTCATGCTCCTTTCATAACTGTAGAAGTGTATCAGCTCTACTCTCCACAAACAGAAAGTACCCAACATAGAAATAAGATTTCTTGGCCATGCCTACCTTTTTGGGTTATTTTTTGCATGCTGAACATTCAGCTGGATGGTAAAACGATAAGCTACAGCACCAACACTGAAGGCTATCTGATGTCAGCAGCTAGGTCACCTGACATCTCCTAGGCATGAGTGATTTAACATGTCTTTACTGTGCCTGATTGGGAAAAGAAAACTAGAGACAGAAGACTTGCATGGACAATGGAAATTTTTGGCTCTTTCTAATTGTCACAAGATATTGACTCTGTGTTAGCCACTGGAGTTGAGCTAGTAAGTTTACCTGCTTTTGAAAAAGGTTTTTGTGTGTGTGTGAGTGACACTCAATTAACGGAGTTTGAAATAGAATTAAAATAAGATGCTCTGTTGGGAACTTTCTTTCAAGATTCTTTTATTGAAAGTCAGTTATGAATGTGTTTATTTTTATATTTATGAAACTCTGAAATATCAGTAATGTGGCTAATTCATGTTGGGTTAATGTTGTGGAAACTGATTTCAATGATCTGGTAGGGTAGCACATTGCACTTAATTTAATGAATCATGGTCAGAATATATCACAAAGTAAATGCACCAATAAAGCAATGAAATTACTTTGTGCTGAGATTTTAGTAATGCTGTTTATATAGTTGAATATGTTATAGAAAATGTTCATGAGAAATCCTATTTATAATCTGTGTGGTTTCAGAAGACATAAACTCATTAAAAAGTATTTGTGATTATCCATGTCAGACATGTGTCTAAATTATTCTTTGTGACTTTCCAGTTATGAGTAAACTACAAAATGAAAACCATTCCAAATATATTATCTTGTATTTATGTGATAAACATCTCATATTAAATATTAACTGGTATTTTCATATTTATTTACATAAAATCATTTTCTCTCTGTACCTGTAAAATAAACGTAGAATAAATGTTTACAGAGCATGATTTTGAGCACATACTCTCATACCTCAGTCATATTCCACAGGGAAGATGTGGCATTTGAACTTCAAGGCATTTGAGCCTTGAAGATTTCAAGAGGCAGTGACAGAAAAAGAAGGTGTTCCAAACTGTGCATTGTGCAGGGAAAGGCACTGAGAAAAGAGAAAGGTAGTAAGTGCTGTTTGGTCTGCATAGGACACAAGTAGGGAAGTGGCTGGAAAGTCCTTTATGGCAAACTGAGCAGTGCGCAAGCAACTGAAGGATTCTGAGCAGGAGGGTGGTATACAACCAAAGATGGACGTTATATAGATATCCGAGCATAAATGTAGCTAGGGAATTGCAACACCTTATTCTTAAAGGTATGTTAGGGAAGGGATTTTGTTCTAAAATGCATCTCTATGCCTTATATGGTTTTTGCCTTGTGGATGAAGTTTTTGCTTATAAGTTATATACCATCTTTGGAAAGCATTGTGTTTACCAAGGGATTTTTTTATATGCCCTGAACTCTGTCTTTTGATAGTTTATATTTTAGTTAAGAGACAAGACTAGAATATATGAAATAATAGTGAGATACAAGATTCACCTCAGATGAGGCATTCTTGAGTATTATTGAGGAGAGGGACATCAATGAAGTGCTATGGAAAGTCTTGGGAAAACTCTTAAATGTATCCCCCAGGAATTGGGAACTAAAGGGATTAATAGATAATGAGTATTACTCTAAAGTGAGGAACTGTAGACACTCTTAGTTGTCTGTCAAGGATCTTGTGTCCTTTCTCTGTCTTATTATAACTTAGGTTTTGCAGGCTGAGTGACCCAAGGGAAGCTGACCCATGACTTCATGACCTACCACTCCAGAAGTGGGTCCTTATCAGTGTAAATAAACTTGCCTTGTTGCTGTCATATCTTCTTACTTGTGATTGGTTCAGGGAGCCAGGCTTAAGTCAATCAGGGCATCACATCCTTCTGGCAACTACTATTGGTCTAAAAGATAGACAAGTGATCACAGTTGACCCAATAAGACTAAGGGGGAGAACTGTTATTCCACAGTTGGAGGAGAGGCTCTCTAAATAAGGTGGCTTGTTGTACCTGTTGCTCTTGGTGGCTGTGGCCATGAAGGAAGGCAGCCTGAGGACAAAGCCAGCATGTGAAGAAGGGCTGAGCTAGGGCCTTATGGAGGAATAGAGAGGAAGCCCTAATCTTGCCATGCTCAGAGCTGCCCATGCTGGGACTTCCTTGATATGTGAGCTAATCCTTTTCTTATTTTTTTTAAGTTTATTTATTTATTTTGAGAGAAAGAGATGGAGAGAGAGAATCCTAAGCAGGCTCCTTACCGTCAGCATGGAGCCTGACCTGGGACTCAATCCCAGGTCCCATGAGATCATGACCAGAGCTGAAATCAAGAATCTGACACTTAACCGACTGAACCACCTAGGTGCCCATCCTTCTCTTATTGTTAAATCACTTTAAGTTCAGGTTTTTGTTACTTGCAGCTGAGAACACCCTGAGCAACAAACAGGTGTGCCAAAGTTGGTATACCCATTCCAGAAAGATAGGCTGCAGGAGAATGGATGAAGTATACAGGCCTTGTGTTTAAGAAACCTAGCTTGCTTGCTCTTTTGACATGTACATCTCCATAGATATATTAGGAAGAAACCAAAATTAGGTGAAAGGAAGTTGTAATTGAATGAAAACTGGTACCTAGAGTTAGGCTATAAGAAGATTCAGAACACTCCCAGGGCTTGGCTGTATACTTCAGGCTAAGCCCCTCCAACTTCTGCCTCCCAACTGCTGAGCGAGTAACACCAGCTAGCGTGTCAGAATCATTGGGATCATTTAGTTCCTCTTTAGGCAGACAGAGGGCTCATGGGAGTAAAAGACCCATGGAGCTGTCTGTGGTATTCTGTCGTTTTGGTCTCACTGCAGTCAAAGCCTCACCTTCAAAGAAGAAGGTTTCCCTAATTTTGGTAGGCTCTACAGTATGATGGCCTGAAAAGGTTGGAAAAGTTAATGGGAAACCAAATTTGAGGAGACTATTCGGTTCTTTTACTATTTTCTGTCATTTTTAAATAGAAATGCTAATTTTAAAAGTAAAATATTTAAGAGTTTTTATTTTAAAAAATATCAGGCTTTTCTTAACGTATTTTGTTTTTGTTTGTTTTTCTCATGTGGATCAATGCCTGTTGACAGAAAAGGCTTCATCCAATATATATTAATAAAATATATATCAATAATTAGCAGAAACTTGAAAGAATGCAACCAGATCTTCCTTTGCTTAGAAATCTTTGATGTCTCCCATTGCCAGCAGTCTAGGTCCCTAAAGTCTTCTAGATGTGACTTTGCTTTCTTCTTCTTCACATGCACCACATGTTAGCTGACCTATATTTTTGCAATTCTCTGAATATGTACCCACACTTTCTTCGCTTTCTGCCTCTGCCTAGAATGCTCTTCCCTTCCTACCACATGTTCATCCCACTCCCTTCTGTACCTTCAGAACCCAGCTCAGGCATCACTTCCTCCAGGGAATGTTCCCTGACTCTCCCCAGCTCCTGGTTGGGATAAGGCACTGCTCATCTGGTCTCACATGGATCTTGCCCTTTGAATTCCATCATAACAATGCTTGTCTTTGGTAAATCAGAATTTTTGTCTGTTCAAGCACATCCTGTCTGACTCTTGTTGTCTTATATCAGAAAATGCCTGGAGAAGCTGGAAGACTGGGGATGAAGGTGGAGCCTAATCCTTCTCTGGTGACACGGTTGGGATGGGAGTGGGGCTCTTCTGTGCAGATAGTGCAAAAGTTACATAGGTCATTGGGAAGAGGCTTCCCAAGATATTGGAAATTGGTGTCTTTCCCTGCCCAGGTCCAATGAGTCAGAAAAGTCCACTTGACTTCATAGATTCACAAACTGCTAGGTAGGTTGGTGCAGGCTGTCAACTCAAGAATTGGCCTTCAGAATAGGCAAAGGCATTGTTCTGTCTTTGCTGCTCACTTTTTCCAGAAGAAAATGGATGGGATGTAGCAGGGTTGAGGAGTAACAGATTGAGGCCAGAGGAAATATTCTGACAGGATGTCATCTAGGAAATTCCTTCCTCATTTGAGATTGTTCTGTTTAGGAAATGAATAGTTACTCAGCAAGTCCCCAAGGGGAGATGACAGCAGGATCCCAGGACACAGAAACAGATTAAATGTCAGCTTGAGACAGATGGAGACTCCCACCTCTGTTCTTAGGATACCTGGCCTACTGCTGGTGAGCGGTGATACCCAGAAAAGGAAGAAGGGAATTATTCCCTAGTCTGGAGATAAAATGACCCTCTGGATCATCCTTCAGTACATGTAGTGAGCCAACTCTTTCAAGATATTCGAAATTTTATTTTAGGTACCAGAGGCAGGGGCACCGGGGTGGCTCAGTTGGTTAAGCATCTGACTTCAGCTCATGGTTCGTGGGTTCGAGCCCCATGTTGGGCTCTGTGCTGACAGGTTGCTCAGAGCCTGGAGACTGCTTTGGATTCTGTGTCTCCTCTCTGCCCCTCCCCTGCTCACACTCTTTCTCTGCCTCTCAAAAATAAATGTAAAAAAAAAATTATGTACCAGAGGCAAAAGATACCAAAACACTTTGCAGAGTACAGGGAAGATCCATGCTACAAAAGATTAGCATGTAGTATAATATCTACTTGCTTAAAGGAGGTCAACTCAATTTGAAGAAACAACCCTCTTTTTCTCCAAATTCTATTATTTCTTTTGTCTGTCCCTTCACCCTCCTGTTTCCCTTCCTTCCCCCTTTGTCTGCTCTTGGCTACTGTGTTTCCCCCTCCTCCTTAATCTACATTTCCAGTATACTTGTGGCCAAGAAACATTTTCTCAGTGGGTGTCTTGATCATAATTCAAAACCAAAATTATTTTCCTTCAAGAAGTTCAAAGTGTTTTTCAGGCTTAAGTCTTTAAAAATTTTTTTCATTTTATTTATTTGAAAGAGAGAGAAAGAGAGTGAATGGGGGTAGTGGGGGAGAGGCACAGGGAAAGAAAGAGAGAATCCTAATGCTCAGAGTGGAGACCAATGAGGGGCTGATCCCACAACCCTGTGATCATGACCTGAACCTAAACCAAGAGTCAAATGCTCAACTGACTGAGCCACCCAGGCACCCTGGGCTTAAAACTTTTAATACCTCAGTCATAGATTGAGTAATTATCAGGACTATCTCTAAGAAGCACAAAGGAATGCAAAGATTCTAATTGTCAACTACATATTTTTGAAAGCTCATCTTGTATTAAGGTTTCAAGTAAGGAGTTATGATTAGGTTCAGGGACAAAAATGGGGAGAAAGGCCACTCATTTTAGGAGCGACACGGAGATAATTGCTAGTAATAACCCTGAAGTTAGTGGTAATGACATTTTTTGCTAATGACAAAACACTGTGACAAATATACTGTGAAGACACCCTTATTCAATCGCTAAGATTCCTTCAATATGTTCATGAAGAAAGGAATGTGAAGGATTATTACCATTATTTTATGAATGAAGAATTGTAATCCAAATTTGGAGGCTTCCATGGACTCTGGACGTGTCAGTGACAGAGACAGGGACTGCTCATAGACTTCTGACAGCTAGGCCTAGCCATCCTTCCCTCTATTTCCCTTCCTTATCTTTGAAGGAGTAGTGTGAAGACTCATTTATTTTTATTTGATTTAATTAATTAATTAATTTATTTATTTATTTTTCAATATATGACGTTTATTGTCAAATTGGTTTCCATACAACACCCAGTGCTCATCCCAAAAGGTGCCCTCCTCAATACCCATCATCCACCCTCCCCTCCCTCCCACCCCCCCATCAACCCGCAGTTTGTTCTCAGTTTTTAAGAATCTCTTATGCTTTGGCTCTCTTCCACTCTAACCTCTTTTTTTTTTCCTTCCCCTCCCCCATGGGTTTCTGTTAGTTTCTCAGGATCCACATAAGAGTGAAAACATATGGTATCTGTCTTTCTCTGTATGCCTTATTTCACTTAGCATCACACTCTCCAGTTCCATCCATGTTGCTACAAAGGGCCATATTTCATTCTTTTTCATTGCCACATAGTACTCCATTGTGTATATAAACCACAATTTCTTTATCCATTCATCAGTTGATGGACATTTAGGCTCTTTCCATAATTTGGCTATTGTTGAGAGTG
>NW_026057578.1:49776614-49811880 GCF_023721935.1 Panthera uncia | reverse complement strand
GGCTCTTTCCATAATTTGGCTATTGTTGAGAGTGCTGCTATAAACATTGGGGTACAAGTGCCCCTATGCATCAGTACTCCTGTATTTCTTGGGTAAATTCCTAGCAGTGCTATTGCTGGGTCATAGGGTAGGTCTATTTTTAATTATTTGAGGAACCTCCACACTGTTTTCCAGAGTGGCTGCACCAATTTGCATTCCCACCAACAGTGCAAGAGGGTTCCTGTTTCTCCACATCCTCGCCAGCATCTATAGTCTCCTGATTTGTTCATTTTGGCCACTCTGACTGGCGTGAGGTGATATCTGAGTGTGGTTTTGATTTGTATTTCCCTGATGAGGAGTGATGTTGAGCATCTTTTCATGTGCCTGTTGGCCATCTGGATAAGACTCATTTATTATGGCAGTGGAAGACTTGAAAACCCTTGCATGAAGGTGTTATTGACAAAAAGATGAATTACAGTTAGAAGTAATTTTTGATATATCCTCAGTAGATTCATTTTAATTTCCATCAGGCATTTCACTGAATATAGCTGGCCCTACATGTCCTACTTGTGCCTGTGGATTCTCTCTGCACTAGAACACTAAAGTTAATGAAAGTAATTTCTATACCCCAATTTATGGTGCCGATTTTTGTTATATAATTCATAACCAAAAAAATAATTACTTGTGAGGTTCTAAGAAATAACATGCAGTTTCTCATATATTTTTTACAGTGAGGGATAATTTACATATAACATCTTAGTTTCATGTGTACAACAGAATGATTCAATATTTGTATATTTTGCAAAATGGTCACCACTAGTTTAGTTAACATCTGTCATCGTACACAGTTACAAATTTTTTTTTCTTATGATGGGAACATTTAAGATTTTTCTTAGCAACTAGTGTATAGCATGGTGACTATTCTTAATAATACTGTATTGTGTATTTGAAAGTTGCTAAGAGAGAAGATCTCATGTCTTTATTTTATTTTATTTTTTAAAATATTTATTTATTTTTGAGAGAGACAGAGACAGAGTATGAGCAGGGGAGGGGAGAAAGAGGGGGAGACCCAGAATCTGAAACAGGCTCCAGGCTCTGAGCTGTCAGCACAGAGCCTGACATGGGGCTCAAACTCGCGAACTGTGAGATCATGACCCGAGCTGAAGTCCGACGTCCAACTGACTGATCCACGCAGGTGCCCCAAGATCTCATGTCTTTTAAAGGAAGTATCCTTAAAGTACTTTAATCAAATATCATATTATCATTTATTCCTTTGTTTTGACTGATTTATTTTAATAAAGGTATTTCATGTTCATTGTAAACATTTCAGAAAACATAAAAGGAAAGGAAGATCACTTATTACCCAGTTACTGGGATAATATTTATTTTTGGATAAGTCAGACCTTTTGCGTGTTTAAGCACATTCTGTCCAACTCTTATTCTGTCATCTTATATCAGAAAAGTCTTGGAGAAGCTGGAAGACTGGGATGAAGGTGGAACCATATCCTTCTCTAGTGACAGGACTGGGTTTTAAGGCTTTCCCGTGCAGACACTGCAAGTTTTACACAGGTCATTGTTATAATTTAACGGTACAGTTTTTCAAGATTTTTCTCTGCACATATACACAAACTTAAAAAAAAAATCTGGGGCACCTGGGCTGCTCAGTCAGCATGGAGTCTGCTTGGGATTCTCTCTCTCCTTCTCTCTCTGTCCCTCCTTGGCTGGCGCTCTCTCTCTGTCTAAGAATAAAAAAAAAATTAATAAATAAATAAAAATAAAAAGAAATCTAAGGGCGCTTGAGTGGCTCAGCCAATTAAGTGTCTGACTCTTGATTTCGGCTCAGGTCATGATCTCACAGTTCTTGGGATTTAGCCCCATGTTGGGAATCTGCCCTGACAAAGCAAAGCCTGCTTGGGGTTCTCTCTCCCTCTCTGCCCCTCCCCCCACAAAATAAGTAAATAGACTTAAAAAAGAAAAAAGAAAAAGAAAACCAGAGATAGGATCACATTCCATATGCTTTTGTGTAACTTGTTTTAAAAAATTTAACAATATGTTATGAACTTCTTTCTAGTCATGTCAATATATACAGTTCAACACAGCCATTTGTATACCTACATGCCATTTCACCAAATGGCTCAACCATGAAGTATTTCATTACTCCCTACCAATGGGCAGTGAGGTGTTTCTCGTTCACTAGTAGTATTAGCAGTGCTAATGAGTATCCAAGCCTGTGAACTTGTCTGGATATTTCCAGAGGAGAAATTTCAAATAATGGAATTGTTAGGTCAAATGGGACACACATATTAAACATTGATAAGCATTGCCACTACCTTCCAGAAAGCCTTCACCAAGGGGCCCATTTTCCCCACACCTGTGCCAATAGTGAGCTTTGTCATTTGTAAATATTTTTTGTCAATTTGATAGTTAAGTCAAATATATACGGTATTGTTTGTTAAACACTTACATTTTTATTTTCTAATAATATCTTTTACACATATTTTTAGATTTCTGTGCTTTACTTATGGGTTTACAAGAGCTTTAATTAGTAAAAAATATTAACCTTTGATTACCAATTTCTCTCCAATATACTTTGAGCTATACTTACAGCTAAAAGGCCCACTTTTACAGAGTCAAATATCTACCTTTATCCTGTGCTGAACTCTCTTTCTTTTGTCTTCAGATAATTATAGATTTGCCTACAGTTCTAAGAAATGATACAGAGAGATTCCATATACCCCTCACTCAGTTTGCTCCAATGGTAGTATCTTTGTTAATGTTTATTTATTCTGAGAGAGAGAGAAACAGAGCGACAGAGTGCATTGTGGGGGGGGGGTGTGGCAGAGAAAGAGGGAGGGAGAGAATCCCAAGCAGGCTCTGTGCTGTCAGTGTGGAGTCCGATGTGGGGCTTGATTCCATGAACCATGAGATCATGACCTAAGCCAAAATCAAGAATCAGATGCTTAAAAAACTGACAGACCCAGGCACCCCTTTTATATAGTCTTAATAGCTTATTTTTGCTGTTGTTTCCCTTGTCTTAAAAGGCATATCTAGAAAAATCTTGCTATATCTTCTGTCAGAGAAATTACTTCTTGTGTTGTTTTCTAGGATTTTTATGGTTTCAGATCTTACATTTAGTTTTTAATCCATTTTGAGTTTATTTTTCTGTATGATAATAAAATGTGGTCCAGTTTCAGCCTTTTACATGTAGCTGCCCACTTTTCCCAGCACAATCTATTGAAGAGACTATCTTTTCCCCATTGTGTATTTTTGACTCTTTTGTAATAATTGACCATATAAATGTGACTTTATTTCTGGGCTCTCTATTCTGTTCCATTGACCTATGTGTCTATTTTTGTGGAGTACCATACTCTTCTGATTACTAAAGCTTTGTAGTATATCTTGAAATCTGGAGCTGTGATACATTCAGTTTTGTTTTTCCTTTTCAAGATCGCCTTGCTATTCAGGAACTTTTGTGATTGCATGAAAATTTTAGGATTGTTTGTTCTTAGTTCTTTGGAAAATGCTTTTGATATTTTGATAGGAATTCCATTAAATGTATAGATTGTTTTGGGTAGTATAGACATTTTTTTTAAAGTTTTTATTTATTTTTGAGAGAGAGAGAGAGAATGAGTTGGGGAGGGACAGAAAGAGAGGGAGACACAGAATCTGAAACAGGGTCCAGGCTCCACACAGTCAGCATAGAGCCTGATGTGGTGCTCAAATGCACAAACTGTAAGATCATGACCTAAGCCAAAGTTGGACACTTAACCAACTGAGTCCTCTAGGTGCCCAGGGCAGTATAGACATTTTAACAACATTTCTTCTTCTAATCCATGAGTATGAAATGTCTTTCCACTTCTTTGCATTGTCTTAAATTTCTTTTATCAGTGTTTTATAGTTTTCATCGTACAAGTCTTTTACTTCTTTGGTTAAGTTTATTTCTACATATTTTATTGGTTTTGGTACAATTATAAATGGGATTGTTTTATTAATTTTGTTTTATGCTGTTTCATTATTAGTGTACAGGAATGCAGATTTCTGTACATTGATTTTGTATCCTGAAACTTTACTGAATTAATTTATCAGTTCTAGTAGTTTTTTGGTGGAGTCTTTAGGCTTTTCTGCATATAGTATCATGTTACCTGCGAATAGTGACAGTTTAACTTCTTCTTTACCAATATGGATGTTTCATATATTTTTCTTGTCTGATTACTTCAGTTAGAACTTCCAGTACTCTGTTGAATAAAACTGGCAAGAGTAGACATCTTTGTCTTCTTCCTGGTCACAGAGGAAAAGATCTCAGTTTTCACCATTGAGTATGTTGGCTGTGGATTTTTCATATTTGGCCTTTATTATGTTGAGGTATGTTCCCTCTAACAACACTTTGTTCAGAGTTTTTATCATGAACTGATGTTGAATATTGTCAAATGCTTTTTCTACATCTATTGAGATGATCATATGACTTTTAGCCTTCATTTTGTAGATGTAGTGTATCATGTTGGTTGATTTGTGAATGTTGAACCATCCTTGCATCCCACTTGATCATGGTAAATGATCTTTTTAAAGTATTGTATGAGGTTTGGTAATATTTGGTTGACAATTTTGCATTTATGTTCATCAGAGATATTGGTCTATAGTTTTCTTTTTTTGTAGTGCCTTTGTCTGGTTTTGGTATTAGGTAAATGCTGGCCTCATGAAATAGTTTTTATAGCTTTCTTTCCTTTATATTTTGGAATAGTTTGAAGAGAATAGGTATTATCTCTTCTTTAAATATTTGGTAGAATTCACCTGTGAATTCATGTGGTGTTACACTTTTATTTTTTGGTAGTTTTTTGATTACCAATTCAATTTTGTTACTTGTATTCAGTCTATTCAGATTATCTATTTCTTCTTGATTCAGTTTTGGAAGATTGTATGTTTCTAGGAATTTATCCATTTCTTCTAGGTTGCTCAATCTATTGGCATATAATCTATAATACTTTTTTATAATCCTTTGTATTTGCGTGGTGTCAGTTGTTACTTCTCCTGTCTCAGTTCTGATTTGATTTATTTTGTTTCTTTCTCTTTTTTTTTTCTAAATAGGCTAAGGGTTTATCAACTTTGTTTATCTTTCTGAAGAACCAGCTCTTGGTTTCACTGATTTTTTTCTATTGTGTTTTTAGCCTCTGTCATTTATTCCTTCTCTGTTCTCAATTATTTCCTTCCTTCTACTGGTTTTGGGTTTTATGTGTTCTTTTTTTCTAGTCCTTTTAGCTATAAGGTAAAATTGTTTATTTGAGCTTTTTCTTGTTTCTTGAGGTAGGCTTATATTGCTGTATATTTCCCTCTTAGAACTGCTTTCACTGTGTCCCAAAGATTTTGAACTGTTGTGTTTTCATTTTCATTTGTCTTTATGTATTTTTAAATGTCTTTGATTGCTTAATTGACCCATTGGTTATTTAGTATCATGTTGTTCAGCTTCCATGTGTTTATGTTTTTTTCCAGTTTTTTTTTCTTATGATTTATTTCTACTCATAGCATTGTGATCAGAAAAAAAGGCATGGTATGATTTCAGTCTTCTTAAATTTTAGACTTGTTTTGTAGTTTAATACATGATCTGTTCTGGAGAATATTCCATGTGCACTTACAAAAAATGTGTGTTCTGTTGTTTTGGATGGAATGTTCTGTATATGTTTTTACCATCTGGTTCAATGTATCATTCAGAGACACTGTTTGCTTGTTGCTCTTCTGCCTGGATGATCTGTCAATTAACATTGAGTGGAGTGTTAGAGTCCCCTACTGTTATATTACCATCAATTTCTTGTTTTATGTCCATTAGTATTTGCTTTATGTATTTAGATGCTACAGAGTTGGGTGTGTAGATATTGACCATTGTTATAGCCTCTTGTTACATTGAGCCATTTATCATTGAGCCAAGTAATACCCTGCTTTATCTTTTGTTACAGTCTTTCCTTTAAAGTCTATTTTGTTGGATATTAAGTATTGCTATCCTGGCTTTGTTTTGTTGTTATTTGTCTGTTTGTTTTTGTTTTTGTTTTTGTTTTGCTTTCATTTGCATAGAAAAATTTTTTTCCATACCTTTGCTTTCTTTTTATATGGATCATTAGGTCTGGGGTGAGTCTTTTGTAGGCAGCATATAGATGGGTCTTGTTTTTTTTTTTAATCTATTCTACCACCTTATCTTTTGTTTGTACCTTTTAGGCCATTATCATTTAAACTATATTGAAACTAAATATTAAGCTAATTATTAAATTAAACTAATATATAAAACATATATATACTTAAAGGAATTTTGTTATTTGTTTTATGGTTGTTTTTGTAGTTCCTCTCTGTTCCTTTCTTCCCTTGCTGACTTTCTTTGTGATTGATGAGTTTCTATAGTGTTATGTTTGGCTTTCTTTACTTTTTGTGTATCTATCATATGGTTTGGATTTGTGGTTACCATTAGGTTTATATACAACACCCTAAGAAAATTGAACTCTATATTAATTTGGGGGTCATTTAAATTCAAACACATTCTTTAAAAAAAAAAACAACAGAAAAATCTTGGGTTTTTTCCCCTTTCCTTTCCTTTGATTTTTTATTCCCTCCTTCACATTTAATGTAGATACTATCATATTTAACATATTTTTATTCATAATTTTCTTGTGTAGAATATTAGCCATTTATTTTCCATTTAAAGAAATCCCTGTAATCTTTATTTGTAAGGCTGGTTTAGTTGTGATAAACTCTCTTATCTTTTCTTTGTTTAGGAAATTATTTATCTCTCCTTCAAATCTGAATGGTAGCCCTGCTGGGTAGAATATTCCTGGTTGTAAGTTTCTTCCTTTCAGCACTTTGAATATATCACACCACTCCCTCCTAGCCTGTAAATTTTCTACTGAAAAATTAGCTGATAGCCTTAGGTTTTTCCTTGTAGATAAATTTTTGATTCTCTCTTGCTGTTTTTAAAATTCTTTCTTTAACTTTAAACTTTGACATTTTAATTATTATGTATCATGTTGTGGGCCTTCTTGGGTTAATCTTGTTTGGAACTCTCTGTGCTTCTTGGACCTGGATGTCTATTTCCTTTCCTATATTATAACCCATTTTCTATTTTTCTGGGACCTCTATAATGCTAAATGCTTGTTTGCTTGACGTTGTCCAAGAGATCCCTTAACCCGTCCTCATTTTTAAAAACTCTTTTAGCAGTTCAGCTTGTTGCTTTTCATTCTAGATCATTGATACATTCTTCTGCATCCTCTAATCTGCTACTGATTCCCTCTAGTGTGTGTGTGTTTCTGTTTTCCTTACATTTTTTTTAATTTTCATTTTTTTGATTTTTTTTAATATGAAATTTATTGTCAAATTGGTTTCCATGCAATGAACACCCGGTGTTCATCCCAACAGATGCCCTACTCCATACCCATCACTCACCCTTCCCTCCCTCCCACCCCCCATCAACCCTCAGTTTGTTCTCAGTTTTTAAGAGTCTCTTGTGGTTTGGCTCCCTCCCTCTCTAACTTTTTTATTTTTTTCCTTCCCCTCTCTCATGGTCTTCTGTTAAGTTTCTCAGGATCCACATAAGAATGAAAACATATGGTATCTGTCTTTCTCTGTATGACTTATTTCACTTAGCATAACACTCTCCAGTTCCATCCACACAGTGAATATATCCTGCCACTCATTTCTGACCTGCCAAGCTTCTCTGGATAGGTCTGCTGCAAACCTGATGTGTTTTCCCTTGTAGATTAGGGACTTTTTTTTCCTTGTTGTTTTCATAATTCTTTCCTTGCCTGAGTATTTTGTGAATTTGACTATGATATACCTTGTTGATGGTCGTTTTTTGTTGAACCTAAGGGGCTTCTTTGTGCTTCCTGGATTTTGATGTCTGTGTCTTTCCCCAGGTTAGGAAAATATTCTGCTATGATTTGCTCATATAACCCTTCTACCCCTTTTTCTCTCTCTTTATCTTCTGGGACCCCTATGATTCTGATGTTCCTTTTTAATGAGTCACTGATTTCTCTAATTCTTAAATCGTGCTCTTTTGCCTTAATCTCCCTCTTTTTTCTGTTTCATTATTCTCTATAAGTTTGTCCTCTATATCGCTGATTCTCTGTTCTGCTTCATCTATCCTTGCTGCCGCTGCATCCATCGGTGATTGCAGCTCAGTTATAGCATTTTTAATTTCATTCTAATTTTTACTTCTTTTATCTCTGCAGAAAGGGATTCTAATCTATTTTTGACTCCAGCTAGTATTCTTATTATCATGATTCTAAATTCTGGTTCAGACATCTTGCTTGTATCTGTGTTCGTTAAATCCCTGGCTGTTGTTTCTTCATGCTCTTTCTTTTGGTGTGAATTCCTGCTGAATTCTGTGGTTCAGGTTGTGCAGATTGTTGTGTTAATCCTCCAATCAGTTTTCTAGGTGTGCAGGATGGTTTAATGTTGATCTGGCTGTATTTCATGGACGTGAGACACACAAAAGACTTCCATGCTCTTCCACCATCTTGGCTTCTCCTCCTCTAGTGTTTTTTATTTCAGTTATTGTATTCCTCAACTCTAATTGGTTCTTTTTTATAATTATATCTCTTTATTGAAAGTCTCCTTGAGTTCTTTCACTCTTCTTTCCATCCCAATGAGTATCTTTAATATTATAACTTTAAATTTTTTTCAGGCATGTTGTTTATCTCTGTTTCATTTCTTTTCTAAGATGGTTTTCTTTTGGAGCATAATCCTCTGTCTCCCCATTTTGCTTGACTTTCTGTGTTTGTTTCTATGGATTAGGTGGAACAGCCATTTCTCTTAACTTTGAAAGAATGCTCTTGTGTTTGGTTGTCTTATATATAGACTGTGTGTGCTTGGTGACTTTTGCTGGCTGGCCGAAGCTGTGGCTGACATGGACTGGATGTTCTGGAGCTTTCCAATTAGTGTGTGCCCTGTTAGAATAGCAAAAGCTGAAGTCGATGCAGGCTGGGGTGTCCTGGGGTGCCTTATGCAGAGGGTGCCTTGGTGGGGCAGCTGGATCCGATACAGTGTGGGGACTAGAGTGTCCCTGAGCTCTCTATGCAGAGATTGCCCTGACAGAATAGTTGAAACTAACATGAGTGCAAGCTGGGGAGACCTGAAGTCTACACACGAAGGCACTTTGGCCGAATAGCTAAAGCTAAAGGGGATGTAAACCAAAGTGTTTCAGGACAGGAGGGTGCCCTGTAGGGGTGGCTGGAGCTGAGATGGGTATAGGCCAGTAGGTGCTGGGGCATTCTGTGCAGGCAGCATCCTGGCAGTACAGCTGAAGCTAAAATGGGCATGGGTTGGTGTGTATGGATGCTTTGGATATTATATTATGACACTCTAGATCCTATTTAATCTTCTTCTTTCTAGTGAACAGTTCCCCTGTTGAGATGTACCATGAGGGCTGGATGGATATGTATTTTCAGCTTCCCATGGGTCCTACCAAACCATTTCAGCAAAAATGTAGCCTGTATATGCTACTAGATGGAAGTGGTGGTTCAGCTTGATGCCAGACCCCACTGATTCTGCCAGTAGGGAAATTGGAGCATCATCTGCTTGTACCATGTGAGAGATGTATGGAAGATCAATGATTTTTGTTTCAGCTATCATATCTTTGCTCAATGCTTCTGACACTACTTTGGAAGGGGAATATGCATACTACCTGCTTCTGCCAAGTAAAGATGGTAGATTATCTCCCTGCTCAACCATATTGACACTGCAGGAAAATTGGAGCACTAACACTTGTTTCCATAGGGCAGTGAAAGATGGAGTGAAAGACCAGCTTCTTGCATAGTCTCGCCAAAACTTCAGTGGGCAGGGGACAATTTTTACATGGACTTTTGGTTGGAATGCGTTGGATATTGCCAAAAATGTTGCCTATGACAATTTTCTATCTTTTTCTTGGACTTTGGTTGCAGGTAAAAACTTTTCTTAGAGCTTTGTTTTTTGTTTTGTTTTGTTTTTCCTTTTTCTGTGACCATTGATAGTTCTGGGTTAGATGGTTCTGTGGCTTTTTGCCCAGGATGTATGGGAAGCAATAAGGAAATCCAGGGAGTTCACCACAAAATATTCCTAAGTTCTGAGATCACTAGTCTATCTTCTTCTTCCCACTGTTCAGTTTTACTATGCTTTTTTTGTTGTGTTTTGCTTACTGATTTTATTTATAAAGAGGGGCCTGGAAGGAATGGAGCTATTCCATCTTATCCAAAACTGGATAACAAACTTCTCTTTTATTACTTTTAACTTGGTTTTTAGAAAATATAAGTCTTCTCAACCTATATTCTACTAGTATATAAAATTTCTAGTTGTGTTACCCTCAGCCATTCTTATGTGTTTGGAAGATAATTTTCAAAAACAGAAATGATAAGAGTGGTAGCATAGTGAAAGTTCGGTAAATTTAATCAGCTGTATTGATATATAATTATTATCTAATAAAGTCATCCATTTTAAGGGTATAGTGTAATGAATTTTGACAGACACATACAATGTGTAACTACAACCACAATTAAAACATAGAATGTTTACATCAACCCCAAAAGTCCTTTCCTTCCCCTTTCCAGTCAATTCCTTCCACTTCTCAGGGCCCCTGGCAACTATTGACAACCCCTATGGCAACAGCCATAATGGAATCATGAAGCATATAGTTATTTGACTCTAGTTTCTTTTACTTAGCTTAATGCTTATGAGGTTAATCCATGCTGTTACATCTATCCTTTTTGTTCCTTTCTTATTACCAATTAGTATTTTCTTGCATGAATGTATCTCACTTTATTTATTCACTGATTGAACTTTTGGGTTGCTTCCTGTTTTCAGTATTTTGAATAAAACTTCTGTAAACATTTCTCTAAGCAGTATTTCATATGTGTGTGTGGTGGGATATGTTTTCATTTCTCATGACTAAATACATAAACATCTAATTGCTGGGATTATGGAAGTATATGTTTAATTTTGTAAGAAACTGCCTAAGTGTTTTCCAAACTGGCTGTATCATTTTCATTCTCACACTTAATATATGAGAAATTTAGTTCCTTAGCATCCTTGCCAACACTTGGTATGTCTGCCTTTGAAATTTTAACCATTCTAGTGGGGGTCAGGTGATATTTTATTGTGGTTTTAATCTGCATTTTCTAATGAGTATCTTTTAATGTGCTTATTTTCCACTTCCATATTTTCTTTTTTTTTCATACCTTCTTTGGTGAAGTGTCTGTTGAAACATTTTAATTTTTTTTTGGAGTTGTCTTCTTATTAATGAGTTGTAAGTGTTCTTTATATATTCAAGATACAAATCCTTTAGTAGATATATGTTTTTCAAATATTTTCTGTTTATATGTTTATTTTCTTAAAGCATCTTCTGAACAACAAAAAAATGGATATTTTTGGTAATAGCTTTGTTGAGATAAAATTCACATACCATAGGACTTATTCCTCTAAAGTGTACAGTTAACATTTTAATTTTTATGAAGTGCAATTTATATATTTTTTAATATGACTCTTGTTTTTTGTATCCTTTCTACAAAATCCTTGCCCAACTTAAATTTATGATGATTTTCTCTTGGAATTTTCTTCAGAGGTTTTATAGGTGTAGCTCTTATATTTAGGTCTATAATCTATTTCAAGTTACTTTTTTAATTTTTTTAATGTTTATTTATTTTTGAGAGACAGAGACAGAACATGAGCAGGAGAGGGACAGAGAGAGAGAGAGAGACACAGAATCTGAAACAGGCTCCAAGCTCTGTGCTGACAGCTCACAGATATGGGGCTCAAACCCATTAATCACAAGATCATGACCTGAGCCAAAGTTGGACACTTAACTGACTGAGCCACCCAGGCGCCCAAGTTAATTTTTTATATGTGTTAGGGATTGAGGTTCATTTTGTTTCATTATGGGTATCTAATTTTTCCATTATCATTGTTTAAAGACTATCTTTTGCCTATTATATTACCTTTGGTCCTGTATCAGACATCGATTGAACATGTGTGGGTACATTTTGGACTTTTCATTTTGTTTCATTTATGTATTTATTTTTATGCCATTTCACTCTTAGCTATTTGCAGTCTTAAAATTGGGTAGTATAATTTCTTTAGCTTTGTTTTTTTTTTAAACTTGTTTGGGTCATTTGGGTCCTTTGCATTTTCATACAAATTTTAGAACTAATTTAAAAAAGTGCTGAGATTTTATTGGAATTATATTGAGTCTATAGATCAATTAGGGGAGAATTGAGTTCTTATAGTGAGTCCTGTGATTCATGAACATGGTATACCTCTCCATACATACAAACCTTAACAAACTTGTCTCAGTTGTATTTTGTAGTTTTCTGTGTACAAGACATGTATTTCTTTGGCTAGATTTATCTGTAAGCATTTTGTATTTGTCTGACATATAGACATATTTTATTTGTCTATAAAATATTAAAGATATTTTTCCTGAATTTAAACTTCTAAATGTTCATTGCTAGTATATAAAAATACAATTTTTTTTATAATGACAAATCCTGTGACCTTGTTGAAATCAATAGTTTTAGTAGCTTTTCTGTGCATTCTTTGGAATGTTCTACATGGACAATTATGCCATCTGCAAAGACAAATTTCTTCCTTTCTGTTGTTTACCTTTAGTTTTTGTTTCTTTTCTTTGCCTATCGGCACTGGCTAAGACCTCTAGAGCAATGTTAATTAGAAGTTGTGAGAGCAGGGGCGCCTAGGTGGCTCGGTCGGTTGAACATCCGACTTCGGCTCAGGTCATGATCTCGCGGTCTGTGAGTTCGAGCCCCGCGTCGGGCTCTGTGCTGACAGCTCAGAGCCTGGAGCCTGTTTCGGATTCTGTGTCTCCCTCTCTCTCTGACCTTCCCCTGTTCATGCTCTGTCTCTCTCTGTCTCAAAAATGAATAAATGTTAAAAAAAATTTTAAAAAGAAGTTGTGAGAGCAGACATCTTTCCTCTTAGGAGGAAAGCATTTATTCTTTCACTATTAAATATGATGTTAGCTCTAGGGGTTTTCTTCTACATGTCCTTTATCAGGACGAGGAAGTTCACACAAACTGCTCATTTTCTGAGTTTTTTCATGAATGGGTAATGAATGTTCTCAATTTTTTTTCCATATCTAAACCTATGTTGTCATTGTTTTTAGTTTGTTAATAAGGTAAATTATATTAATTGATTTTTGAATGTTATACCAACCTTGCATTTCTGGTACAGCCCCATTTGGTCATGATATATACGTTGTTGGGTTTGATTTACTAATATTTTTTGAATATTAATAGATATTTTCATGAGGCTTATAGGTATGTAGTTTTCTATTAAAATCTTTGTTTAGTTTTGGTATCAAAACCTCATTGTTTTGGTTTTGGTATCATTGGTTTCTGCACTGGCAGAAAATTGATATTATTTCCACTTAAAATGTTTGGTAGAATCCATCAGTAAAGCCATCAGTGCCTGAGAATTTCTTTGTCCAATGACTTTATCTACACATTCATTATTTAATATAGGTGCAAAGCTATTCAGCTTATCTTTTTCTTGAATGACCTTTGGTAGTTTGTGTCTTTCAAAGAATATGTCCATTCCATCTAAGTTGTCAAGCTTATTACCCTAAGTTGTTTATGATATTCCTTTGTTATCATTTCAATGTCTATGAGATTCATAGTGAAAACCTCCTATCATTCCTCATATTGATAATTTGTGTACTCTTTATTTTTTGTTTGATATTTGTGTACTCTTCTTCTGTTTGGTTAGAGACTTTTTCTACACTATTTTCATATTAACTATACATTCTTTTTTGCATCATACATTTTTAAGTCATCACAGTCACTCTTAAATAATATCTGTGTATAGCATAAGAACATTATGACATCATGCTTCCATTTTTCCCTCTTGTCCTTTTGGCTATTTTTGTCATTCAATTTGCTCTCCATATCTCATAACTTCCACAAAACAGTGTTCTCTCTCTCTCACGCCCCTTTTAGTAATCCCTATACCCAACATAGGGCTTGAACTGATGACCTCAAGATCAACAGTCACATGTTTTACCAACTGAGCCAGCCAGGTGTTCCAGGCTTGCTATTTTTGCTTTAAGCAGTGACATTATTAAAAGATATTTTAAAATGAAAACAAAAAGTAAGGTTTCCTTTTCCTTTCTTCTTGGGATTTGTTGAAGTTCTTGCATAAATGGATTTTCAGCTTCCATCAGATTTGAAAAAAGCTTTACCCATTACCACAAAACAAGTCTCAAGAAATTAAAAAAGATTGAAGTCATACCATGCATCTTTTACAACCCCAATGCTATGAAACTAGAAATCAATCACAGGAAAAAATCTGGAGAGAACACGAATACATGGAGGTTAAACAATATGCTACTAAACAACCAAGAAATAAAAAAGGAAATTAAAAAAAATACATGGAGACAAATTAAAATGAACATGCAAAGGTCCAAGTCTTTGGGATGCAGCAAAAGCAGTTCTAAGAGGGAAGTTTATAGTAATATAGGCCTACCTCAATAAGCAAGAAAAATGTCAAATAAAAAACCTAGACTTACACATAAAAGGCCAAGAAACAGAACAACAACAACAAAAAAAACTACCAACAAACTAAAAGACAAGCTACTGAATGGGAGAAGATAATTAAAAATGACATATCTGATAAAGGGTTAGTACCCAAAATATATAAAGAACTGGTATAACTCTACACCAATCATCGTCATTGTCATCATCATCATCATCATCCAGTTAAAATATGGGCAAAAAAAAGTATGGAAAGAGCCCAAAGGTCCATTCAGAGGAATGGATGAAGAATATGTGAGATATATTTGTGTGTATGTATATATATATATATATATATATATGATTGAATATTGGCAATTAAAAAAAGGAAATCTTGCCATTTGCAACAATGTGAGGGGAACTAGTGTGTATTATGTTAAGCAAAATTAGCCAATCAGAGAAAGTCAAATATCATATGACTTCATTCATATGTGGAATTTAAGATACAAAACAGATGAACATAAGGGAAGGGAAGCAAAAATAACATAAAATAGGGAGGGGACAAAACATAAGAGACTCTTAAATATAGAGAACAGACTGAGAGAACAAACGGAGAGAACAGACTTAGGGTTACTGGAGGGGTTGTGGGTGGGGAGATGGGCTAAATAGGCAAAGGGGATTAAGGAAGACACTTGCTTGGATGAGCACTGGATGTTATATGTAGGGGATGAATCACTGGATTCTACCCCTGAAATCATTATTGCACTATATGCTATCTAACTTGGATATAAATTAAAATAAACAAATAAATAAATAAATAAATAGGCAGAAGACATGAATAGGTATTTCCCGAAAAAAAACATACAGATAGCCAACAGACAAATGAAAAGATGTTCAGCATTGCTAACCATCAGGGAAATGCAAATCAATACCACAATCACCTCACACCTGTCAGAATGGCTAAAATAAAATACACAAGAAACAACAAGTGTTAGTGAGGATGTTAAGAAAAAGGAAACTTGTGAACTGTTGGTGTGAATGCAAACTGGTTCAGCTACGGTGGAAAACTGTATGGAGTTTCCTGAAAAAATTAAAAATAGAATTACCCTATTATCCAGTAATTCCACTACTATTTACCCAAGGAATACAAAAACACTAATTCAAAGGGATATATGCACCATGTTTATTTCAGCATCATTTACAATAGCCAAATTATTGAAGCAGTCCAAGTGTACAACAAGATGAATAGATAAAGAAGATGTACACACACACACACACACACACACAATGAAATATTACTCAGCCAAAAAAGGGAATGACACTTTGCTCTTTGCAACAACAGTGATGAAGCTAGAAAGTATTAAGCTAATCGAAATAAGTCAGTCAGAGTAAGACAAATATCATGTTTCACACATATATGGAATTTATGAAACAAAACAGAGAAAAAAGGAGATAAACCAAAAACCAGACTCTTGAATTTAGAGAACAAACTGATGGTTACAAGAGGGGAGGTGGGTGGGAGGATGGGTGAAATAGTGGTGGAGATTAAGGGTACATTTATCATAATGAGGACTGAGGACATGTATAGAATCATTGAATCACTATATTGTATACTTGAAACTAATATATTAACTATATTGAATTTTTTTAATTTGGCCATTGTTTTTTCAACTATTTTTCAATCTCTCCCCCTCCACTTCTTTCCTTTGGTACTCCAATTATAGATATGTTAGATTACTTGTTATTGTCCAATAAGTAATTGATGGTCTTTTGACTCCTTTTTAGTCATTTTTTTTTTCTCTTTTGCTTCCCTCTGGGTCTATTGCTATGTCTTTAAGCTAACTAATTTCTTTCTGCAGGAGTTAATCTGCTGTTAATCTCATACAGTGTATGTGTTCATTTCAGACATTGGATTTCAGTTTTGTATGTTCCATTTATGTCTCTTAAGTGTATCATTCATTTCTCTTCTCATAATTTTTTTCTTTAGATCATTGAAAATACTTTTTTATAGTAGGTATTTTAAAGTTCTTGTGTGCTGATTACATCATCTGTGTCAGTCCTGAGTTCATTTGTTGAAATCTGTTTGTATCAATTGCACCTGTTTGTATCAATTGCAAATTTTACATTGTTGGATCCTGGATTTTATTGTATTCCTTTAAAGAGAATTGTACTTTGTTTTTGTGAGCAGTTAAGTTTCCTACAGAAGTTTTTATAGGTTGGTTTTAAAGCTTTTTTCAGGTGGGTATAAGGCAGCCTTTATTGTAGTGTTACTTTAACCCCACTACTAAGGTGTGACTCTTCTGAATCTTCCGGGGTCTTGGCCCAGAGATATTATAAAGTCTCTCCATCTGCCTGGGTGAGTTTTTTTGTGTTGATACACTACTTTCTGGTGGTTCTCATGCCTTCTGTAATTTAATTTTATACACACACTAGTTGATTCTCAGACTGGCAGGAAGTCTCACACATCTCTGAAGCACTCTTTCTTTGTAGCCCTTCCCTTTTAGTACTCTGCTGTTTTGTCTTCCCACACTATGGTCTTTTTCTTTCAATTCATTTAGTCCTCTGGGATCTCTTTAGGATCCATTTCCTTGTGCTGCAGGCTGGACATTGCCTCCAGAAAGGAAGCTGAGACAATTGTAGGACTTACCTTGTTTGATTCTCTTCCCACACAGTCTATTGTTCAATCTTTGAACAAAATCTTCTACTTATTTGGTTTGTTTTCTAGTTTTATTACAAGACGATAATTCCTACAGCAGTTTATCTTTGGTGGGGTAGAGGCAGATGTTCTGGATAATTTTTTATTGTCAGTATTATATAGTTTTAAAAAAGAAAGCCTCAGGGCGCCTGGGTGGCTCAGTCGGTTGAGCAGCCGACTTCGGCTCAGGTCATGATCTCGCGGTCCGTGAGTTCGAGCCCCGCGTCGGGCTCTGTGCTGACAGCTCAGAGCCTGGAGCCTGTTTCAGATTCTGTGTCTCCCTCTCGCTGACCCTCCCTGTTCATGCCCTGTCTCTCTCTGACTCAAAAATAAATAAAACGTTAAAAAAATTAAAAAAAAGAAAGCCTCAGTTACATTTTAAGTTGAATAGCATTCAATGTCCAGGATATTTTGTAATAAATTCAAGGTCGAAATAAAAATAATAATTATAATACTTGGAACCAAGTGTGAGTACTTGGCAACTTATAAGGGGTGTTGAGGAGCTTAATTGTTGTTTTTACATCCTGTGAAAATAAAACACTTTCATACTGAAGTGTAGTTACGACTAATAAGGATATGGTAAGAATAAAGATAAGGAAAGGCCCATCAGAGAGACAACAGAGAGTAACCATAATTAGAGGGCAAAAACTTGATGACTTCTTTCCTTTAAAGAAATGACAAAAGAACAAGTTAGATGGTGAAGTAGGAGGAAATGCAAAGACAAAAGAGAATTTGTGAATAACAGGAACTTCAAAAGCAACAACAAAGTTAAATCTATTTTTGCGGCTTAGGGAACACTGTGAAATTCAACATGCAGGAGATAGGTTCTCAGGACCAGGGGTTCTGGGTTCCGCATTGCTGCTTGGTTTGAAGAAAGAACTAAGTCTGGGAGAATCAGTCACCTTCTGCAGTCAGGATACAACAAAATGAGCCTCATCCCATGAGGATTGCCATGTGCAATTGGATGCAGTTTCCTTATACAAGGAAAATTAGAAAAAGAAAATTATTTTCTGTAACAGTGACTTTACCTTTGGCTTCCAAAACAAGTGTTTTAAATCTGAACTTGTGCTAACAAAAATGGGTAGATTTTTCCTTATACTCAATCACAGAGGCCAATCAGTCCCTGAACATCTACCTGATTCTTTTGTTTCATTAGTGATTATACTTAATGTGCTATTTCACAGCACTTCTTTGAACCGTTTTCTGTGGAGTTAAAGTAAGCAGTCACCTAAAGCATCTGATCTGAGGATACTAGGAAGGGTCATCTGCCTGAAATGCAACTTCCACATGTTTGCTGCAAAGCCAAAAGTTCCATCGTGTGATGCCTCCAAGAAGGGATATGCCACAAGCTGGCTGCCCTGTCCTGGTAATATATTAGCTTACTTTCCTCATGACAAATGACTGAGAACAGGCCATGGAGAAATACCAACGGGTGGGTGGTAAAGAAAGAAGTACAACTTTCATAAATAGTTTCTGGAGCAGACAAGGGTGGAGGGTTTGAAAACTTAGGGTTAGAAGGTATTAAAGCAGGAAATTTAAATGAGAAGGTGAAGGGAAAGTAAACACAAATTCTACCCATCTGTTTGCTTGGGGCGGGCCCTTGGTCCAATGTCTCATTCTTAATTACTGGCTTGCATTCCCAGATTTCAATCCACCTTATGGCTCCATTAATCCACCTGGCATCCTGGCCAAAGGCATCATTAAGTAAGCCAGAGCATGTCCCATGCTACCTACCTGGCTGTACATTGTATGGGTACAACCCTGCCTCTCTCCCAGATCCCACACAAAGATAACAAACGGCCAACCATACAGTAAGACAAGCCTTTATCACACACTAAAGGAGCATTCACTTCAGAGCATTCTTTTCTTACTCTGACCTTAACTTTCCCTGACCACTCAACTTCATGTCATCTTGTAAGTGTTCCTATCAGTAATACATTGGAGGGTTTATATTGCTTGATGGCTTCAGAAAGTGCTAGGCTGAGGTTCATGACCAGTTTATTTCTCTAGATCTTTCCTTCTCTCACCCTACATTCTTTGGACTCTGAGTCAGTCACTTTTTAGTACAGCTATGTCATAGGCATATTGGCTTTTCCTGTGTTATGTAGTGTGACAACAGAGGTGTGGCCAGTTAGGTGATGGCCTGTTTTTTCAAAAGGCCTTTGCTCTTATATGAGCATGTTCGCTACATTCTGACCCACACCCTAACCTCAGATGGAGTAGCATAATAATTATGTCACAAAAATAGCAAAAAGCATTGATTATATTTGGGGACAGGACTAGGAGTGGATTGTAGAAAATGCTTTGTCACTGAATAGAGGGCTTTCAGGTAGTTTGGATGATTACTGTGAAGATTTTTTTAAAAATCACAACCTGAGAGCAGACATAATATGAAAAATAGCTACATATTAGCCAAATAATAGAAGAGGTATTTAAGACCCAAATGTTTATAGTCATTGGCCAGACACGAAATTGCTGAGCTCCCAAGTGTTAAGATTCATCAGTTAATGTAGGTAAGTGTTGAGGTTTGAGTTAGCATTTTATATTGAGCTGTAATGTGTAAACACTAATAAAATACTACTGCCATAATTTGAACCATGTCTGTTACCTAACAGGATGTGTTCACATTCACTAATATACCACCTAATATTGCATGGTGTTGTTCGTTGTTGTTGTTTTCTACATGTTAATCTCTCTTCAACTTGTGGTTTGTTGTTAGAACATCTTTCCAACTCAATCTTCCTTCACTTTTTTCCTTCCTTCTTGCATCTAACATACTGTCAGAATAAAATTTCCAAAACACCATCCTGCAAATTTCCTCCCCCTTCTCAAAAACATAAAGATTTCTAATTACCTATTGGTTAAGTACAAGTCACATAACTGGCCACATTTGGATAAGAACTTGTGACCACTGTGGAGAACAAAGCAAACTTCCATCACTGGAATTGTCTGGAGGATATATCTCTGCTGTAAAATGTACTAGAGCTGGCATTCATTTCTTCTACCATCATTTTCTCACTGTTACATCCCTCCTTATCAGAGAAGCTATCCAGTCTGTGGGCCTGAATGAACTGACCCTGAATACCAGAGTTTCTTGTCCCAGAAATTAGATCCATCAGATTAGTTAGATCATCTCTCCCAAACATTTGGAAGTGGGCTCAGAAACCACAGTTAGTCTATAATGACTCTTCAACTGAGCTTCTGGGCAGCCATGTTTGCAACCAATGCATTACACAGCACAAAGAACTGTTTTCAGAGAGAAGAGAATAAGGCAGGCATCAAAAAGTCAATAAGAGAAATAGCAATAATTTGGTGTTAAGTTAGTACTTGAATAGGATGCTTAGACCCCTCTAGGAATCATAAAAATGCAAAATGATACAACGATAATTTCTGCCAATCAGATTAACAGATTAAAAAAATGGAATACATGAAGTGAAGATGGTGGAAAGACAGAGCAGCACCTGATCACCTTGCTGCTGGAAGCTTTCTTGCTGCCTCCTGGGGCTGCTAGAAAGCTTGTGGGCACATGTCTACTTGGGCATGGTTCCCTGCTGTTCTAGGCTTAGACTCAGAGTTATATGACCTGGACTTCACTCTGGTGTTCAGCCATTGTTCTCTAAAGCACAGAGATAATGGGTGACTGTACTGGACCTGAGTCTGGTGCTCCACAGACCCGTGGCATTGTGTTGACTCTCCCTAAAACTTAGGCAGAGCCACTGTGGTCCAGCCTAGCAGACCTTTCCAAATTTGCATCTAGGGGTATGAGTTAAAGTATCAATCCCCAAGGAGGTCTAGCACTTGTACAAACAGAGCCATTGCCTCCATAGTTCAGCTGACCAAAGTTTTAGGGAATAATTATTTAGTGCTCATGTTGAATTCAAACTTCTAAAATAGAAATCTTAACATCAGCCCACTGCCAAAAAATAACACTGTTCCACCTGCCCCTAGTCAGATAAAGATAACTCCAGCTGCTCATGCGACCAAATCAACAATAAGAAACTTTCATATCATTCTGGGTTCCTCCTTCTCAGATTTATTCATACTTGACTATTAGGATATTCTTCAAGATAATACTTAAATATCCAACTGCTGCTCCTATCTGACCCGCTGGAGGAAGCTGCTGTCATGTCTCACCTGGGCTATCCTGTGGCCTCCGGACTGCCCCCTCCTGCCCCTGCAAAGCAGACAAATTAGGACAGACTACCACCTGCTCACATCCAGCATTAATGTCCATTACACTCAGGTGAGGAGCCATAGACTTACCAGGCATAAAGGTCCACGTGGCTTCTCTGGTGTTGCTTCCACTCCAGCAGACTGGATCCTACTGGTCCCTGGAGACACAAGGCACAGCCTTATCTCAGGGCTTTCACACTGGCTGTTTCTTCTGCCTGGAATGCCCTTCCTCAGAAACCCCCATGGCTGACCCCTTTCCTCTTCTAAGACTTGGTTTCAGTCTGATCTACCATTGAGGCCTACCTTGACCTCTCACTCTCCTCAATGCCTCTACCCCGCCCCCCATGCCCTGCTTAGCTGCCTGTCCTTTAATGGCAAGAGAAGATGGGAAATTGGGTATCTGATTTTTTTCAGTTCCCACAGTGGGGGATTCTTCAAATAGAGAAAGGGTTTCAAAAGCTAGGCAGCCAAAGAATCCCAACAAATATCTGCAACAGATAGGTTTCTGTTATGAGAAACAATTCTTGTCTGACATAGAAACAAATTTGGGGTCATTTTTAAAGGGTAATCTGTTGGGAAATGAGCTTTTAAGGAAAGTGTCCTTCTATGATGGGACAGCATTCATTTTGTAGCCTGCCAATGGAATATGCCATCTCCACAGGAACTTTCCAAAATAGCTCTGGGTGGTAGAGGGATGTTTGTCAGGTGATTGGATTTGGTGGACCTTCTGTAGGGGCTGTAGTGTGGAGCAAGCAGTGTTGAACCTAAGGGTGGGAAGGGCATGCTCTAGAACTCTGGCCAGGTTGGCTTCAGCTTAGGGAGGAAAGAAAATGATAGAATCCGGGGAGGCATTCAGAAGGCAGACAGGTGGGTAGATGGTTTGGATGTGTGTGGGAGATAAGGACAATGAGGAGTTTTGTGGGCTTCATAGGCAGACTCTCTTTTAGTTCCTTAGCCACTTTCAAAAGACCAAATAGGGGGTTAAATGCCCTTGGCAGCCCGGCCCCCACCTACATCTCATACCTCCCCATCCCAGCCAACCTGGCTCACCTACTGACTGCTCCCAGATAGGTCAGAAACATTCCTATTTTTAGGCCTTCAAACTTTCATCCCTGCCCAGCTTCCACCTCACCTTCTTATTCCTTGTCTTCCTTCAGAGTCCAGCTCACTGCCAATTCCTCAATCTTATGTCTCCAGACTATCTTCTCCAAAGTTGTCACTCACCAGTCGACCAGCTCTGGGACCTGACTTTGATTCAAGTTGGGTCTGTTCCACATTTGTTGCCCCCACTCCCTGCTTTCTACCCCACCCACTTTGTCAAGACCTGTCACCAAGAATCTGCAGTTTGGGATGGGGGGGCATATGTCAACAGGCATATTCAAGCAGGTAGTGAGTTCTGTAATGGAGAGAACCCAGAAGGATGAGGTCACTTCACCTAGATAGTAGGAAGGTGTTCAAGGAGGGACATCTACCTGAAGGAGGGTCTACTTGAGCATTAAAGAATAAATTTCAAGACAGATTTGGAGTTGTTCACAGATTGGATATGGCCAATGAAGGACTGGAAGGGTGCTGGAAATACACCTCAAACACCAATGAGGAGAGAAGGGAAGAGACCCCCATTTTCTGTGCCTGTGCCTGTCTCCTTGTGAGTCTGTGTGCCTCTCCTACCCAGCAGAGTGTGGCCATGGTCATAAATATTTGCTGGACTAATCTATGATTTATTTCTATAAACACACTTTTAACTTTAAATCTATGGCCTAGTAACCCTTTGGAGGAAATTGATATTGTAATGATGTGTTTGGAAGGGTTTTTTTAACTTAAATTCGTATATTAAAATGATTCTTTTCTTTTTTCTTCCTTTTTTTTTCCAACTGGTTGTTTTCTTGCCTTCTATCCTCTATGACTTATGTCTGCTTCCACTTAGATTTGACCTAGTACCACTTCTTTCTGTACATTTCCTAAATAAACTCAAGAAGAAGCAATGCTAAGATTATGGACCTGTTTGAAAACTACCCTGAATACACCCCTTAGTGAGGCTGACATTAGGCTAGTGAATATCCATTCAGCTAAATGGACTGTAAAATATTAACATAATTCAGTAGTCGTAGATATCTTGCTGTGGCTTCAATCCTTCCAGTCACTCTTCTTCTCCCCATGACCCACCCACTAAAGGGAGGACGTTTGGCTCACAGGTCAACTCTGTAAGATGGGACATCAGGCCGTCATCCATTCTGATTGGTCAATGCCAATGCTGTGCTGGTTGTTAAATAATTTGAATAGCCCCCCTGCTCATTTAAACATCATTTTCTCCTAAAATTTAAAGCTTTTTTTAGTTTCATACTTTTCTCTGTCAGTCATACTAAAGTGTTGAATAAATATCTGTTCAGATGTAAATAAAACAAACAAAAACTTCTTGGTTTGAACTTCTCAGGCAAGCCACTGCTCTCCATAGCTCCATGCAGGGGCAGAGCCAAGCTGGTGTGTCCCATAGTGTGTAGATACAGAACTTCCCTGATGAGGGTGGCAGAGGGCATGGACTGGACATCTGGTAATGGGCACCATCAGTTTGAGTTCATCCTTGCATGAAGGAACATTGGTTTGGGATTGGAAAAACCTCCTTAGCATCAATTCTGAGAAATCCCTCCTTTGTGTCTCCAAAGCAAGACCTCAACCTCCTTAATTCTTGCAGACACCCCATTTACCTGGGACATTCTCAGTTAACACCTGTCCTCTTGGCTTAATTATTGATAATGTCACTCTCAGTCTAAAAAGTATCCCCCTTATGAGGAAAATTTTATAGTCCCCCTATGTATTCTTCACTGCTTTTCTGGAGTCTGGAGGAGACAGTTACTGCTGGTGTGGTAAAGTTACATGAAAGTCAAATGAAAGAATTTATTACAAACCCTTGATTCATCACACTGACCTTGAGAGTGCATAAGATTGTTTTCCTAGGCTCCTGCAGGATCACAGAAGCATTGAATGGCTTCTATGGTGGGAGATTTCTGATGATCCATGCTCACCATCATAGATTAGAAACTGTGAAACCTCGGTTCTTTGCCTATTGTTGACAATACCAAGCACTCCCCTCCCTAACACTTATGAACTGATTCCCTAATGCCACCAGTAGTGAAATGCAAAAACAAACAAACAGGTAGTTTTACAAATTTTTACTTTCTGAAAAAAAGCACATTGATAAACGGGAGAAGAGATAAAAAGAAAAAATATGTTAATAATCACTTATAATTCACTTTCGATTAACACAGTTGGCCTCCATATTCCCAAAGTCACTGTCACAAGAGACTAATTGGAGTGCTTATTTACAGACTGAAAAAGACTAAACATTACATTGCATTCAAATGCAATGCATTAACACTGATTGAATCGTGGATCAAAAAAGAAAAAAAAGCAGATAGAGTTTTGGGGAGGACATTTTGAATATGACTAGATAACTGATCTTGTGGGTTTATCGTTAATTTATTAGAGTTGATGATGGAACAAAAAATTACATGTGTGCACACACAAAGAAATAAAGTAAAAGAAGGTAAAATGTTTTTTTTAAATATAATTTGTTGTCAAATTGGCTAACATATGGTGTCTACAGAGTGCTCTTGGTTTTGGGGGTAGATTCCCATGGTTCATCCCTTATATACAACCCCCAGTGCTCATCCCAACAAGTGTCCTCCTCAATGCCCATCACCCATTTTCCCCTCTCTGCCCCCATCAACCCTCATTTTGTTCTCTGTATTTAACAGTCTCTTATGGTTTGCCTCCCTCCCTCTCTGGTTGTTAACTATTTTTTCCCCTTCCCTTTCCCCATGGTCTTCTGTTAAGTTTCCCAAGTTCCACATATGAGTGAAAACATATGATATCTGTCTTTCTCTCACTGACTTACTTCACCTAGCATAATACCTTCCACTCCCATCCACGTTGCTGTAAATGGCAGGATTTCATTCTTTCTCATTGCCAACTAGTATTCCATTGTATATATAAACCACAACTTCTTGATGGACATTTAGGCTCTTTCCATAATTTGACTATTGTTGAAAGTGCTGCTATAAACATTGGGGTACAAGTGCCCCTATGTATCAGTACTCCTGTATCTTTTGGATAAATTCCTAGTAGTGCTAAGCCTGGGTCGTAGGGTAGTTCTGTTTTTAATTTTTTGAGGAACCTCCACACTGTTTCCAGAGCAGGTGCAACAGTTTTCATTTCCACCAAAAGTGCAATAGGGTTCCCATTTCTCCACATCCTTGCAGCATCTATAGTCTCCTGAGTTGTTCATTTTAGCCACTCTGACCAGCATGAGGTGGTATCTCAGTGTGGTTTTTATCTGTATTTCCCTGATGAGGAGTGATGTTGAGCATCTTTTCGCGTGTCTGTTTGCCATCTGGATGTCTTCTTTGGAAAAGTGTCTATTCATGTCTCCTGCCCACTTCTTGTTGGGTGTGGAGTTTGGTAAGTTCTTTATAGATTTTGGATACTAACCCTTTATCCGATATGGCATTTGTAAATATCTTTTCCCATTCCGTCGGTTGCCTTTAGTTTTGTTGTTTCCTTTCCAGTGCAGAAGATTTTTATCTTCATGAAGTTCCAATAGTTCATTTTTGCTTTCAATTTTCTTGCCTTTGGAAACATGTCAAGCAAGAAATAGCTGCAGTTGAGGTCAAAGAAGTCAAAGAGACTGTTTTTCCCTCTAGGGTTTTGATGGTTTCCTGTCTCACATTTAGGTGTTTCATATATTTGAGCTTATTTTTGTATATGGTGTAAGAAAATGGTCCAGTTCCATTCTTCCGCATGTTGCTGTCCAGTTCTCCCAGCACCATTTGTTAAAGAGACTGTCTTTTTTCCATTGGATACTCTTTCCTGCTTTGTCAAAGATTAGTTGGCCATAGATTTGTGGGTCCAATTCAGGAGTCTATTCTATTCCATTGGTCAATGTGTCTGTTTCTGTGCCAATACCATACTGTCTTGATAATTACAGCTCTGTAGTAGAGGCTAAAGTCCGAGATTATGATACCTCCTGCTTTGATTTTATTTTCCAACATTACTTTGGCTATTTGGGGTCTTTTGTAGTTCCATACAAATTTTACGATTGTTTGTTCTAGCTTTGAGAAGAATGCCAGTGCAGTTTTGATTGGGACTGCATTTATAGATTGCTTTGGGTAGTATTGACATTTTAACAATATTTGTTCTTCCAATCCATGAGCATGAAATGTTTTTCCATTTCTTTGTGTCTTCTTCAATTTCCTTCATAAGTTTTATATAGTTTTCAGCACACATATCTTTAAGATCTTTGGTTAGGTTTATTCCTAGGTTTTCTATGATTCTTAGTGCAATTGTAAATGGGATCAATTTCCTGATTAATCTTTCTGTTGCTTCATTATTGATGTATGGAAATGCAACAAATTTCTGTATGTTGATTTTGTACCCTGGAACTTTTCTGAATTCATGTATCAGTTGTAGCAGCCTTTTGGTGGAATCTTTCAAGTTTTCCATGTAGAGTACCATGTCCTCTCCGAAAAGTGAAAGTTTGACTTCTTCTTTGCCAATTTTGATGCCTTTTATTTCATTTTCTTGTCTGATTGCTGAGGCTAGGACCTCCAACACTATGTTAAACAACAGTGGTGAGAGTGGACATACCTGTCATGTTCCTGATCTCAGGGGGAAAGCTCTCAGCTTTTCCCCATTGAGGATGATATTAGCTGTGGGCTTTTCATATATGGCTTTTATGATGTTTAGGTATGTTCCTTCTATCCTGACTTTCTTGAGGGTTTTTATTAAGAAAGGACGCTGTATTTTGTCAGATGCTTTTTCTGCATCTATTGATGTGATCATATGATTCTTATCTTTTATTTTATTAATGTTATGTATCACATTAATTTGCGAATATTGAACCAGCCCTGCAGCCCAGAAATCCCATTTGATCATGGTGAATAATTCTTTTTATATGCTGTTGAATTCGATTTTCTAGTATCCTGTTGAGGAATCCCATTTGAATCCTATTTGATCATGGTGAATAATTCTTTTTATGTGCTGTTGAATTCGATTTGCTAGTATCATGTTGAGAATTTTTGAATCCATGTTCATCAGGGATATTGGTCTGTAGTTCTCCTTTTGTGGGGTCCCTTTCTGGTTTGGCAATCAAGGTAATGCTCTCTTCATGGGATGAGTCTGGAAGCTTTCCTTCCATTTCTACTTTTTGGAACAGCTTGAGAAGGATAGGTATTAAGTCTGCTTTAAATGTTTGATAGAATTCCCCAGAGAAGCCATCTGGCCCAGCAGTCTTATTTGTTGGGAGATTTTTGATAATTGATTCAATTTCTTCACTAGTTATGGTTTGTTCAAAATTTCTATTTCTTCCCATCTGAGTTTTGGTAGTGTGTGGGTGTCTAGAAATTTGTCCATTTCTTCCAGATTGTCCAGTTGTTGGCATATAATTTTTCATAGTAGTCTCTGATAATTGTTTTTATTTCTGTGCTGTTTGTGATCTATCCTTTTTCATTCGTGATTTTATATATTTGGGTCTTCTCTCTTTTCTTTTTGAGAAGCCTGGCTAGGGGTTTAACAATTTTATTTATTTTTTCAAAAAAAACCCAGCTCTTAGATTCGTTGATGTGTTATACTGTTTTTTTTATTCTATATTGTATATTTCTGCTCTGATCTTTATTTCTCTTCTTCTGCTGGCGGTGGGATTTCTTTGCTGTTCTGCTTCTAGTTCCTTTAGTGTGCTGTTATAGTTTGTATTTGGGATTTTTTTGTTTCTTTAGATAGGCCTGGTTTGCAATGTATTTTCCTCTTAGGACTGCCTTTGCTGCATCCCAAAGGGATGTCATGCTTTCATTTTTATTTTTTTCTATATATTTTTTAAAATTTCTTCTTTAATTGCCTGGTTGACCCATTCATTCTTTAGTAGGATGTTCTTTGACATCCATGCATTTGGAGGTTTTCCAGACTTTTTCTTGTGGTTCAAGTTTCATAGCATTGTGATCTGAAAATATGCATAGGATGATCTGAATTCTTTTATATTTATTGAGGGTTGTTTTGTGACCCAGTATGTGATCTACCTTGAAGAATGTACCATGTGCATTCCTTCTATAAGAATGTGTACTTTGCTGCTTTTGGATGAAAAGTTCTGAATATATCTGTCAAATCCATCTGGTGCAGTGTGTCATTCAGGGCCATTGTTTCTTTATTGATTTTCTGCATAGATGATCTGTCCAGTGTTGTAAATGGAGTATTAAAGTCACCTGCAATTACCGTATTCTTATCAGTAAATTGCTTCTGTTTGTGATTGTTTTATATATTTGGGTGCTTTCAAATTGGGTACATATACATTTATAATTGTTACCTCTTCTTGTGTATAGACCCCCGGAATTATGATGTAATGCCCTTCTTCATCTCTTTTTACAGCCTTATTTTAAAATGTAGTTCATCTGATATAAGTATTGGTACTCAGGTTTCTTTTGACTTCCAGTAGCATGGTGGATGGTTCTCCATCCCCTCACTTTCAATCTGAAGGTTTCCTCAGGTCTAAAATGGGTGTCTTGCAGACAACATATAAATGGATCTTGTTTTTTTATCCATTTTAATCTCTATGTCTTTTGATTGGAGCATTTAGTCCATTTACATTCAACATTATTATTGAAAGATATGGGTTTAATGTTATTGTGTTATCTGTAGGTTTCATGCTTGCAGTGATGTCTTTGGTCCTTTGTAGTCTTTGCAGCATTCCACTCACAGAGTCCCTCTTAGGATCTCTTGTAGGGCTGGTTTAGTGGTCATGAACTCCTTCAGTTTTTGTTTGTCTGGGAAACTCTTTATCTCTCCTTCTATTCTGAATGAGAGCCTTGCTGGATAAATGATTCTTGACTGAATATATTTCCTATTCAGCACATTAAATATTTACTACCACCTCCCTTCTGCCCTGCCAAGCTTCAGTGGACACGTCTATTACTACCCTTATGTGTCTACCCTTGTAGGTTAAGGACTGTTTCTCCCTAGCTGCTTTCAGTATTCTCTCTTTATCTTTGTATTTTGCCAGTTTCACTATGATATATCATGGAGAAGACCTATTCCTGTTATGTCTGAAGGGAGTTCTCTGTGCCTCCTGGATTTGGATGTCTGCTTCCTTCCCCAGATTTGGGAAAATCTCTGCTATAATTTGTTCAAGTAAACCTTCTGCCCCCTTCTGTCTCTTCTTTTGGAACTCCTATCATATGGGTATTATTACATTTCATCGAATCACTTATTTTTCTAATTCTCCCCTCGTGGTCTAGTACTTTCTTATCTCTTTTTCTCGGCTTCATCATTTTCCATAATTTTATCTTCTGTTTCACTTGTTCTCCCCTCTGCTTCTTCCCTCCTCGCTGTCACTGCATCTAGTTTATTTTGCACTTCATTTACAACACTTCTTGTCATGACTACTTTTTAGTTCCTTGGTCTCTGCAGCAATAGATTCTCTGTTGTCTTATATGCTTTTTTTAAAAATTTTTTTAACGTATATTTATTTTTGAGACAGAGAGAGACACAACACGAATGGGGGAGGGTCAGAGAGAGAGGAAGACACAGAATCTGAAGCAGGATCCAGGCTCTGAGCTGTCAGCACAGAGCCCGATGTGGGGCTTGAACTCACAGACTGCAAGATCATGATCTGAGCTGAAGTCGGACACGTAACCGGCTGAGCCACCCAGGCGCCCCTTCTATGCTTTTTTCAAGCTGAATGATTAATCTTGTGACTATTATTCTAAATTCTTGATCAGATATATTGTTTATATCTGTTTTGACCAATCCTTTAGTTGTCATTTCTTCCTGGAATTTACTTTGAGGATAATTCTTCCATTTCGTCATTTTGGCTAGTTTTCTGTCCCTTATGTGTTTTAAAATCATGTTATGTGTCCTGTACCTGCAAGCACTACTATATTAAAAAGGGGTCATACACTGTCCAGAGCCTGACCCTTCAGGAGGTGTTTTTGGAGTGTGCCACATGCTCTCTGTTGTTGTGGCTCTGGTTGCTTTATCCCCCTACTTGTAGTGACGTTTTGGACCTTCCACCAGGGGTGCTTTGATTTGTTTCTTGAAGGAACCCAGGAAAAAAATTTAAAAAGGGGGCATGGCAGTGGTGGAAGAAGCTTTATCCCATACAAAGAGAGAAATGACAGAGGTGGGGGGGAAAAGAAAAGAAAAGAAAATTGACCAGGCAGAGAAACTATATGGCTTAATCGAGAGAGCGAGAGGAAGATAAAGAAGGAGATACAGAACAGGTTGAAAGAGAATAGATGAAATATGTCTACTTAAACAAACTAATAACCAGAATAACCAGACTAGAGAAGGGAAGAAATAAGAGGAAGAAAAGGAAGAGAAAAACGTATATATATATATACACACACATATATACATACACATATATGTATATACTCATATATACATGTATACATATATATGTATATATATACATTATATATATATAAGAATACATATATAAGAATTTAGATATATATAAGAATATATATAAGAATACATATATATAAGAATATATATAAGAATTGACTAAGAACTAAATCAGAAAATGCAGAACTGCTGAGTGCCTTGGAACAGGTGGCAGCACTGGTGTAGAGGAGGGGCTATCTGGTTGGTCAGTGTCAATCTTGCTATGGTCGATAAACAGTTACCAGGCTTGGAGAGGCGTGGTTTGATGTAGACGTGTCTGCCTCCATTGTGGGCCCTTTGTCCACTCCCTGCAGTCACACCTTGTTGGTGATGGGGAGAAAAATAGTGACACCCCAGTCTCTCTTTCCCAGACCGGGTGTCCCAAACCACTCTGTTCAGATTGCCCTCACAGTGCTGTGTTGGTGCAAGTGGGCTTTTTTTTTTTTTTTTTCATTTCACAGTCTCCCAGGCCTCCCAGGCACTTGGCTGGGATTCAAACCCTGATGTCTTAAAGCATCCCACTCTGTGTGCCCTGGTTCTTGGGAAGTTGCCCTACAGCCCACCAACAAAGGGCCTCAGGCTCCTCACAGTGCTCCATTGGCGTGAACAAGGTTGTTTGTCTCACTCCCCCATCTCCCGTGCCTCCCTAGTGCTAGGCTGGGATTTAAACCTCCGTATCTTAAAGGATCCTTCTCCACATACCCCAGTTCCGGTTCCAGGGATGTACCACTTAGGCCCACTGATAAAGGGCCTCTGGCTGGCAGGCACAGGCAGGGTCCTTTGTCCTTGGAACAGCTATATACTTTCTTCCCACAGCACTCAAGGGAGGGAATTTCTTTGTCCAACTGCAGACTTTGCCTCTGAACTAGTTACCCAGCCTGGGGCTTGTTCTCTTCCTCCCCAGATGTGTGAACAGAGCAGCCAGCTTCAGTCTGGAGAAAGCCTGCAGTTAGAAATTGTATCTTTCTTAAAGGTGCCTGAGTGGCTCAGCTGGTTGGGTGTCCAACGTGGGCTCAGGTTATGGTCTTACCACTCATGGGTTTCATCCCCACATCAGGTTCTGTGCTGACAGCTCAGAGCCCGGACCCTGCTTCAGATTCTGTGTCTCCATCTCTCTCTTCCCCTCCCCTGCTCACGCTCTGTCTCTCTCTCTCTCTCTCTCTCTCTCTCTCTCTCAAAAATAAACATTAAAAAAATTGAATCTTTATCATTTTTTCTGATTCCCGGGGTCCATGGTTTTTCTCTTGTCCAAATACAATCCTACACTTCCATTGCCTATCTTTCTCTTCCTTTTGTCTCTCTGCAGAAGGGGATCCCTTCCCTCCATTCCTATGCTGCCCATTTTATCTCTCCCATTTTGCAACCACACAGCTATGCCCTGCCAATTTATCCTTGTGGGCCTCTGGAGACATCTCTGTCACTCTGCAGCCCAGACTCTTGGAATTCCAAGTCCTCTGTCCTCAACACTGCGGTGTTTGAGGGACAAGGAAACTTCAGGTCCCCCTACTTCTACACCATGCTGATTTCTCTCTCTCCAGCTACATTTGGGGGGAGTGCTTTTCTTGCACAATCTCAATGTGCCACACTCTCCCCATTTCTCTTTCTCTTTCTGTCTTTTCTCCGTGAAAATGGCTCCCTACCCTCCACAGCTTTTCTCTCCCCCAGTTCACCTCTCTGCACCATGTACCTGCCAAGTTCTGTGGCTCAAGTTCTTTTTTTTATTTTTTATTTTTTAATATATGAAATTTACTGTCAAATTGGTTTCCATACAACACCCAGTGCTCATCCAAAAGGTGCCCTCCTCAATACCCATCACCCACCCTGCCCTCCCTCCCACCCCCCATCAACCCTCAGTTTGTTCTCAGTTTTTAACAGTCTCTTATGCTTTGGCTCTCTCCCACTGTAACCTCTTTTTTTCTTTCCTTCCCCTCCCCCATGGGTTTCTGTTATGTTTCTCAGGATCCACATAAGAGTGAAACCATATGGTATCTGTCTTTCTCTGTATGGCTTATTTCACTTAGCATCACACTCTCCAGTTCCATCCACGTTGCTACAAAAGGCCATATTTCATTTTTTCTCATTGCCACGTAGTATTCCATTGTGTATATAAACCACAATTTCTTTATCCATTCATCAGTTGATGGACATTTCGGCTCTTTCCATAATTTGGCTATTGTTGAGAGTGCTGCTATAAACATTGGGGTACAAGTGCCCCTATGCATCAATACTCCTGTATCCCTTGGATAAATTCCTAGCAGTGCTATTGCTGGGTCATAGGGTAGATCTATTTTTAATTTTCTGAGGAACCTCCACACTGTTTTCCAGAGCGGCTGCAAAAATTTGCATTCCCACCAACAGTGCAAGAGGGTTCCTGTTTCTCCACATCCTCGCCAGCATCTATAGTCTCCTGATTTGTTCATTTTGGCCACTCTGACTGGCGTGAGGTGATATCTGAGTGTGGTTTTGATTTGTATTTCCCTGATGAGGAGCGACGTTGAACATCTTTTCATGTGCCTGTTGGCCATCCGGATGTCTTCTTTAGAGAAGTGTCTATTCATGTTGTCTGCCCATTTCTTCACTGGGTTATTTGTTTTTCGGGTGTGGAGTTTGATGAGCTCTTTATAGATTTTGGAGACTAGCCCTTTGTCCGATATGTCATTTGCAAATATCTTTTCCCATTCCGTTGGTTGCCTTTTAGTTTTGCTGGTTGTTTCCTTTGCTGTGCAGAAGCTTTTTATCTTCATAAGGTCCCAGTAATTCACTTTTGCTTTTAATTCCTTGCCTTTGGGGATGTGCTGAGTAAGAGATTGCTACGGCTGAGGTCAGAGAGGTCTTTTCCTGCTTTCTCCTCTAAGGTTTTGATGGTTTCCTGTCTCACATTCAGGTCCTTTATTCATTTTGAGTTTATTTTTGTGAATGGTGTGAGAAAGTGGTCTAGTTTCAACCTTCTGCATGTTGCTGTCCAGTTCTCCCAGCACCATTTGTTAAAGAGACTGTCTTTTTTCCATTGGATGTTCTTTCCTGCTTTGTCAAAGATGAGTTGGCCATACGTTTGTGGGTCTAGTTCTGGGGTTTCTATTCTATTCCATTGGTCTATGTGTCTGTTTTTGTGCCAATACCATGCTGTCTTGATGATGACAGCTTTGTAGTAGAGGCTAAAGTCTGGGATTGTGATGCCTCCTGCTTTGGTCTTCTTCTTCAAAATTACTTTGGCTATTCGGGGCCTTTTGTGGTTCCATACGAATTTTAGTATTGCTTGTTCTGGCTTCGAGAAGAATGCTGGTGCAATTTTGATTGGGATTGCATTGAATGTGTAGATAGCTTTGGGTAGTATTGACATTTTGACAATATTTATTCTTCCAATCCATGAGCAGGGAATGTCTTTCCATTTCTTTATATCTTCTTCAATTACCTGCATAAGCTTTCTATAGTTTTCAGCATACAGATCTTTTACATCTTTGGTTAGATTTATTCCTAGGTATTTTATGCTTCTTGGTGCAATTGTGAATGAGATCAGTTTCCTTATTTGTCTTTCTGCTGCTTCATTGTTAGTGTATAAGAATGCAACTGATTTCTGTACATTGATTTTGTATCCTGCAACTTTGCTGAATTCATGTATCAGTTCTAGCAGACTTTTGGTGGAGTCTATCGGATTTTCCATGTATAATATCATGTCATCTGCAAAAAGCAAAAGCTTGACTTCATCTTTGCCAATTTTGATGCCTTTGATTTCCTTTTGTTGTCTGATTGCTGATGCTAGAACTTCCAGCACTATGTTAAACAACAGCGGTGAGAGTGGGCATCCCTGTCGTGTTCCTGATCTCAGGGAAAAAGCTCTCAGTTTTTCCCCGTTGAGGATGATGTTAGCCGTGGGCTTTTCATAAATGGCTTTTATGATCTTTAAGTATGTTCCTTCTATCCCGACTTTCTCAAAGGTTTTTATTACGAAAGTGTGTACGATTGACAGGATCATATCGTTCTTCTCTTTTTTCTTTTGTTAATGTGATGTATCACGTTGATCGATTTGCGAATGTTGAACCAGCCCTGCATCCCAGGAATGAATCCCACTTGATCATGGTGAATAATTCTTTTTATATGCTGTTGAATTCGATTTGCTAGTACCTTATTGAGAATTTTTGCATCCATATTCATCAGAGATATTGGCCTGTGGTTCTCTTTTTTTACTGGGTTTCTGTCTGGTTTAGGAATCAAAGTAATACTGGCTTCATAGAATGAGTCTGGAAGTTTTCCTTCCCTTTCTATTTCTTGGAATAGCTTGAGAAGGATAGGTATTATCTCTGCTTTAAACGTCTGGTAGAACTCCCCTGGGAAGCCATCTGGTCCTGGACTCTTATTTGTTGGGAGATTTTTGATAACCGATTCAATTTCTTCGCTGGTTATGGGTCTGTTCAAGCTTTCTATTTCCTCCTGATTGAGTTTGGAAGAGTGTGGGTGTTTAGGAATTTGTCCATTTCTTCCAGGTTGTCCAGTTTGTTGGCATATAATTTTTCATAGTATTCCCTGATAATTG
>NW_026057578.1:49761652-49776604 GCF_023721935.1 Panthera uncia | reverse complement strand
AGTAGGGTGTTCTTTAACCTCCATGCTTTTGGAGGTTTTCCAGACTTTTTCCTGTGGTTGATTTCAAGCTTCATAGCATTGTGGTCTGAAAGTATGCATGGTATGATCTCAATTCTTTTATACTTATGAAGGGCTGCTTTGTGACCCAGTATGTGATCTATCTTGGAGAAGGTTCCATGTGCACTCGAGAAGAAAGTATATTCTGTTGCTTTGGGATGCAGAGTTCTAAATATATCTGTCAAGTCCATCTGATCCAATGTATCATTCAGGGCCCTTGTTTCTTTATTGACTGTGTGTCTAGATGATCTATCCATTTCTGTAAGTGGGGTGTTAAAGTCCCCTGCAATGACCACATTCTTATCAATAAGGTTGCTTATGTTTATGAGTAATTGTTTTATATATCTGATATCTGGGGGCTCCGGTATTCGGCGCATAGACATTTATAATTGTTAGCTCTTCCTGATGGATAGACCCTGTAATTATTATATAATGCCCTTCTTCATCTCTTGTTACAGCCTTTAATTTAAAGTCTAGTTTGTCTGATATAAGTATGGCGACTCCAGCTTTCTTTTGGCTTCCAGTAGCATGATAAATAGTTCTCCATCCCCTCACTCTCAATCTAAAGGTGTCCTCAGATCTAAAATGTGTCTCTTGTAGACAGCAAATAGATGGGTCTTGTTTTTTTATCCATTCTGATACCCTATGTCTTTTGGTTGGCACATTTAATCCATTTACATTCAGTGTTATTATAGAAAGATACGGGTTTAGAGTCATTGTGATGTCTGTATGTTTTATGCTTGTAGTGATGTCTCTGGTACTTTGTCTCACAGGATCCCCCTTAGGATCTCTTGTAGGGCTGGTTTAGTGGTGACGAATTCCTTCAGTTTTTTGTTTGTTTGGTAAGACCTTTATCTCTCCTTCTATTCTAAATGACAGACTTGTTGGACAAAGGATTCTCGGCTGCATATTTTTTCTGTTTAGCACACTGAAAATATCGTGCCAAGCCTTTCTGGCCTGCCAAGTTTCAAAGGAGAGATCAGTCACGAGTCTTATAGGTCTCCCTTTATATGTGAGGGCACGTTTATCCCTTGCTGCTTTCAGAATTTTCTCTTTATCCTTGTATTTTGCCAGTTTCACTATGATATGTCGTGCAGAAGATCGATTCAAGTTACGTCTGAAGGGAGTTCTCTGTGCCTCTTGGATTTCAATGCCTTTTTCCTTCCCCAGTTCAGGGAAGTTCTCAGCTATAATTTCTTCAAGTACCCCTTCAGCACCTTTCCCTCTCTCTTCCTCCTCTGGGATACCAATTATGCGTATATTATTTCTTTTTAGTGTATCACTTAGTTCTCTAATTTTCCCCTCATACTCCTGGATTTTTTTATCTCTCTTTCTCTCAGCTTCCTCTTTTTCCATAACTTATCTTCTAGTTCACCTATTCTCTCCTCTGCCTCTTCAATCCGAGCTGTCGTCGTTTCCATTTTGTTTTGCATTTCGTTTAAAGTGATTTTCAGCTCCTCGTGACTGTTCCTTAGTCCCTTGATCTCTGTAGCAAGAGATTCTCTGCTGTCCTGTATACTGTTTTCAAGCCCAGCGATTAATTTTATGACTATTATTCTAAATTCACTTTCTGTTATATTATTTAAATCCTTTTTGATCAGTTCATTCGCTGTTGTTATTTCCTGGAGATTCTTCTGAGGGGAATTCTTCCGTTTGGTCATTTTGGATAGTCCCTGGAGTGGTGAGGACCTGCAGGGCACTTCCCCTGTTCTGTGGTGTATAACTGGAGTTGGTGGGCGGGGCCGCAGTCCGACCTGATGTCTGCCCCCAGCCCACCGCTGGGGACACAGTCAGACTGGTGTGTGCCTTCTCTTCCCCTCTCCTAGGGGCGGGATTCACTGTGGGGTGGCGTGGCCCATCTGGGCTACTTGCACACTGCCAGGCTTGTGGTGCTGGGGATCTGGCGTATTAGCCGGGGTGGGTAGGCAAGGTGCACAGGGGCAGGAGGGGCAGGCTTAGCTCGCTTCTCCTTAGGTGATCCACTTCAGGAGGGGCCCTGTGGCAGCGGGAGGGAGTCAGATCCGCTGCCGGAGGTTTGGCTCCGCAGAAGCACAGAGTTGGGTGTCTGCGCGGAGCGAGCAAGTTCCCTGGCAGGAACTGGTTCTCTTTGGGATTTTGGCTGGGGGATGGGCGAGGGAGATGGCGCTGGCGAGCGCCTTTGTTCCCCGCCAAGCTGAGCTCTGCCCTCTGGGGGCTCAGCAGCTCTCCCTCCCTTTGTCCTCCAGCCTTCCCGCTTTCTGAGCAGAGCTGTTAACTTATGACCTCCCAGACGCTAAGTCGCGCTTGCTGTCGGAACACAGTCCGTCCGGCCCCTCTGCTTTTGCCAGCCAGACTCGGGGGCTCTGCTTGGCAGGGGAGCCGCCCCTCCGCCCCGGCTCCCTCCCGCCAGTCCGTGGAGCGCGCTCAGCCTCGCCGCCCTTCCTACCCTCTTCCGTGGGCCTCTCGTCTGCGCTTGGCTCTGGAGACTCCGTTCTGCTAATCCTCTGGCGGTTTTCTGGGTTCTTTAGGCAGGTGTAGGTGGAATCTAAGTGATCAGCAGGACTCGTGGTGAGCCCAGCGTCCTCCTACGCCGCCATCTTCCCTCCAACCTCTCAAGTTCTGCAGATTGTTGCATTAATCCTCAGATCAATTTCCTAGGTGTTCAAAATGGTTTGGTGCTGATCTAGCTGCATTTCAGGGATGAGACAAACTCAGGGTCTCCATATCACTCAGCCATCTGGACTCCTCCCCTCAGTTGTTTATCTTTAGATAAACATCTTTATCCATTTATCAGTTGGTGGACACTTGGGCTGTTTCCATAATTAAGCTATTGTAGATAATGCTGCTATAAACATTGGGGTGCATGTATTCCTTTGAATTCATGTTTTTATATTCTTTTTTGAAAAGTTTATTTATTTATTTATTTTGAGAGAGACAGAGATAGCATAAAACAGGGACAGTGAGAGGGAGAGAGAATCCCAAGCAGGCTCCACACTCTCATCACCGAGCCCGATGTGGGACTCAAACTCATGAAATCATGAGATCATGACCTGGGCCAAAACCGAGAGTCAGATGCTTAAAACAACTGAGCCACCCAGGTGCCCCAGTGTTTTTATATTCTTTTGGTAAATTCTCAATAGTGAGATTGCTGGATAATGGAGTAGTGCTGTTTTTACCTTTTTGAGTAACCTCCATACTGCTTTCCACAGTGGCTGCACCAGTTTACATCACGCACCGACAGTATGCAAGTGTTCCTTTTTCTCAACATCTTTGCCAACACCTGTTATTTGTGTTGTTAATTGCAGCCATTCTGACATGTATGAGGTGATATCTCATTGCAGTTTGATTTGCATTTCCCTGACAGTAAGTGGTGATGAACATCTTTTCATGTGTCTGTTGGCCTTTTGTATGTTTTCTTTGGAAAAATATTTGTTCCTGTCTTCTGCCCATTTTATAGCTGGATTATTTGTTTGTTGGGTATTGAGTTGTATGAGTTCTTTGTACATTGTGGTACTAACCTTTATTGGATATATCATTTGCAAATATCTTCTCTCAGTCTGTAGGTTGCTTTTTAGTTTGATGATTGTTTCCTTTGCTTTGCAGAAGCTTTTTATTTATATGTAGTCCCAATAGTTTACTTTTGCTTTTATTTCCCTTGCCTGAGGAGACATATCTATAAAAATGTTGCTATGACCAATGTCATAAAAATTATTGCCTGTGCTCTCTACTAGGATTTTTATGGCTTAAGTTCTCACATTTAGGTTTTCAATTCATTTTGAGTTTGTTTTTGTGTAAAGTGTAAGAAAGTAGTCCAGTTTCATTCTTTTGCATGGAGCTGTCCAGTTTTTCCAACAGCATTTGAAGAAATTTTTCCCCATTAGATATTTTTTCATGCTTTGTTGAAGATTAAGTGACCATATATTTGTGGGTTTATTTCTGGGTTTTCTATTCTGTTCTACTGATTTATGTATTTTTGTGCCAGTACCATACTGTTTTTATTACTACACCTTTGTAATATAACTTGAAGTCTGGAATTGTGATGTCTCCAGTTTTGCTTTTCTTTTACAAGATTATTTTGGGTATTTGGGGTCTTTCGTGGTTCCATGAAAATTTTAGGCTTGTTTGCTCTAGCTCTGTGAAAAATGCTATTGGCATTTTGATAGGGATTGCATTACATGTGTAGATTGTTTTAGGTAGTATAGACATTTTAACAATATTTGTTCTTCTAATACTCCAGAAGCATGGAATGTCTTTCCATTTCTTTTTGTCATCTTCAATTTATTTCATCATCACTTTATAGTTTCCAGAATACAGGTATTTCACCTCTTTGGTTAAGTTTATTCTTAGATACTTTGTTCTTTTTGATGCAATTGTAAATGGTATATTTTTCTTAATTTCTTTTTCTGATAGCTCAGTATTGGCATGTAGAAATGAAAGTAATTTATGTAGATAATTTTGTATCCTGCAATTTTATCAAATATATTTATTAATTCTAATATATTTTTTGGTGGTCTTTAGGGTTTTAATATGTAGTACCATGTCATTTGCAAATAATTAAATTTTACTTCTTTTCAAATTTGAATACATTTTATTTCTTTTTCCTGCCTAATGGCTGGTGGCTATAACTTCCAGTACTTTGTTGAATAAAATTGGCAAGAATGGGCATTTCTGTCTTGTTCCTTAATAAAACTTTCATCTTTTCAACATTGAGTATGATGTCAGCTGTGGGTTTTCTCATATATGGCCTTTTTATGTTTAGATATATTCTTTCTATACCCACATTTCTTCATGGAGATGACCAACTGATTTTTATCCTTCATTTTGTTACATCACATTAATTGATTTTCAGATGTTAAACCATTCTTGCATCCCTGAAAGAAATGCTGCTTGATTTTGATGTATAATCCTTTTAATGTGTTGTTGAATTCAGCTTTCTAATATTTTGTTGAGGATTTTTTAAAGGATATTGGTCTGTAGTGTGTGTGCATGTGAGCATGTGTGTGTGTGTGTGTGTGTGTGTGCATGTGTGCGTGTGTGTGTGTGTGTGTGTGGTGTTTATCTACTTTTGGCATCAAGGTAATGTTAGCTTCATAAAATGAATTTGGAAGCCTCCTTTCCTTGTCAAATTCTACTAATTTTCCCTTAAACACTTGGTAGAATTAACCTGTAAGATAATTTGTCCTGGACTTTTGTTTTTTGGGAGTTTTTATGTTACTGCTTCAATTTTTATTACTTAATTGATCTATTAAAACTTTCTGGGTTTTTTTGTGATTCAGTCTTTGGAGGTTTTGTGTTTCTGGAAATGTATCCGTTTCTTCTCAGTTTTCAATTTTTGGTGTATAATTGTTTGTTGTAATCCCTTATGATCCTTTGTAATTCTGTGATATCAGTTGTAACTTCTCTTTGATTTCCGATTTCATTAATGCGGACCCTCTTTCTTTTTTACTTGATGACTGCAGCCAGAAGTTATCAATGTTCTCTTTTCAAAGAACCAGCTCTTAGTTTTACTTATATTTTCTACTGTGTTTGTTTTAAATCTCCATTTTGTTTATTTCCACTCTGGTCTTTAATATTTCCTTCCTTCTATGAAATCTGGACTTTGTTCTTTTTCTAGTTTCTTTAGATGTAAAGTTAGATTGTTTATTTGAGGCATTTCTTGTTTCTTGAGGTAGGCCTGTATCACTGTGGACTTCCATTTCCCCATTCACAGAGGGCCCTCTTCAGAATTCTGGGTGCTGAAGGAGAGAAATGGTTTTCTCCAGCCACAACCTATACAACTGTGGTAGCTGGATATTCACTCATTGCTTTGCTTTCCACCCCCTTTGCAGGAGGGTGAATGCTGTTGCCACCAAAAGCTTAACACCTTGCAGTGTCAGCCTGTGGAGAGAGGCAGCTTTGGTAAGTTATTTTATTTGCTCTGTGTCCAAACATGTCTCTCCTGCTCCAACTGTGTGCTGGAATCTCTTCTTATGTAGTCTGGCCTTCTACAAATTCTCTCTTGCTCATGCATATCTGCCCTGATTTTCACTCTCCAGGGGTTTCTCTGCCCCAGTGTGGCAAGTGGGTGTAGGGAAAAGATTTGCAGCTTTTATTGAGGATTTTGTCTAGTTCAGATAAACAGGCTAGAAACTACCTGCATCCCTTGGTGTAAAGGGCAGAGGCACTTTTGTTTGGTTATTAATGTCTAGATAGTTGTTTTTAAAAAGGGAGGGAAAAGAGGAACTCATTCCATCATGATGCTGACACCATTCCCAATAAATATTCTTTCATTTATCTTAAAACCTTTAAAAAATCAATAGCATCTACCAAATAAAAAAAGCCAAGAAGCAAGAGAAAGAGTACTGCAAGGTGGAAAGCCTGGCGAAAGAAAGGAAGAATAAAAAGGATGACATTTAAAATGTAAATTTTAAAAACATCCTTATAATTAATAATATGGAACTCTGTATTGAATCCAATCCTGTCAGGATGAATGTGTGATTTTGGGTAACAAAACCTCCTTGATTGGTGTAAAATGTTTTAGAAATGTTTCTAGAGCTGTAGCACTAAGTACATGTAGGCATTTCAAAGCACTCAGCATAGTGCCTGCCAGTCAGTAAGAACTGAAAAGCTGGTAGCTATTTTCCTCTTGGTTCCTATGTAGATCTACTTCAGAGTATTATGTGTTGTCTAATGTAAAATGCTATGAAAATATTCCACTTTTTTTCTCAGTAGCTGATTGACTGTCAAAAGGGGTCAGCAAAGAGCAGAATTTTGTTAAGTGTCTTCAACAAGAGGGACACAATTTTGGCATATTTCCTCCTTCCAAATCCTGTTTTTCTGGATCCATTTATTCTCTCCTCTAACACAATGGTTTCCTTGTGTTTCAGTGTAGAAATGCCCATGGCTCCCTTCTTACCAACCCCCTCTATCCTCATTTTCCAGTGCTTTCTGGCTATCAGATTTCTCAATAATGAGTAAAACCTATGGATATGGAGCAAAAGTTGTATCAAGGGGTTGCAGAAAATTTTCTAAGAGAAATCTACCTTTTAAAAAATTGAATGTTTTTTTAAACATGAAGGAGGCCCAATGTTATACAATATCATAGTAGTTGGGACTAAAAGTGCACAGAAAGAAGAATTCAGTTTATTGTGTATCTAATAATCCCCCCCCACACTCAGGGGAAGAGAGTTCTTACTGTCCAAGTGTAACAAGGCCAGAGATCTTGCGGGGATCTCCTGAAATTTGAAGAATATATCTTTCTTCAATAATATCCCCCCAGAGGTAAAAAAAAAAAAAGGGGGGGGGGATATCTTGGCAAAAATAGACCCTAATAATGGAATCAACGTGTTTTCTTATTTTTCAAATTTTTTTGTTGTTAAGGTGAAATTCATATAACATTAACCATCATAAAGTATAAAATTCAGTGGCATTTAGTACATTAAAAATATTGTGCAATCATCACCTTTGTCCACTTCCAAAGCATTTTTATCACCCTCAAAGGAGACTCCATAACCATTAACCAGTCACTCCTTATTCTCTCCTCTCCCAAGCCCCTGACAACTATCAATTTGTTTATCCTCTCAATTTTTTCCTGTTAAAAAAGAAAGAATCTGCATTTTCAGTAAGAGCATAGCCCCTTTTAGCAATTGTCACCTGTATGGTAAGGGAAAGGGGTCAAAATGTGACCCCTGTATGTAGCTGGCTGTGTAGACCAGTGCCTCTGGATTAATGTCCAGTAAAAAGACTTTGAAGAACTTATAAGGCATGGAGATGTTGTCAATCTGGGGATTGAGTGGCAAGAGCAATTAGGAAACCATCTTAGGTCTTTTGGTGTAATAAATGCCACAGCCAATAATAAATTCCCAGTTTCACACATTTCTAACATCAGATTATGTTGTTGACTTTATCATCAAGAAAACAATGCTTATTGTCATAATAATGATCTTTGAATAATGAATAATTAATGATGAATAACCATCTTTGTATCCATTCCATGACTGAAGAAAGGGAGCTCAACACTATTGTGACTAAGATAATTAAACAGAACATGTGTGTGAATTTCTAAGGTAATCTTTAACCGAGAGGAATCTCTTTGTTACTTGTTAACCTTTTTCATCATCTTATTTCCAAATTAGGGCTGGACATAATTTTAGTTTTATCTGGATCAGGTTCTGTGTATGTGTAGGTGGGGGCAGGGGGAAGATAATGGAAATGTCATCGTTCTTTCCTACCAGTTGGGCCACTTGCCCCCTCCACCTGTTTTTCTCTTTTCCTACTGTTTTCCATTGCCATCCTTTCCCTCACTCTTTGAGTCATTTTTGACAGCACAATGCGGCTGCACTGATGGAATCCATTTGTCTTGTAATGGTATTGTCAATCCAGGCCCAATGGGGAGACATCATGAAGAGGGACTTCAGCAGGGAGACTTCGTTGTTGAGTGCAAAGTTGCCTTCAAAACAGATAAACATCATAGATACATCAGAACCTTAACAAGCACCTATCCTGATTTTCATCCTTGCAACATCTATCCATCCATGTCCTCAACAAAAGCCTCCAAACATACCCCCCCACCACACCACCAAGTGGTCATTCCACTCTGTCTCCTGTACAGTGCCTAGTTTTTCTAAATTATTTATTTATATTTATTTATTTATTTTCCTAGCTAACATACAGTGTAGTCTTGGTTTCAGGAGTAGAACTCAGTGATTCATTTCTTACATATAATACCCAGTGCTCATCCCCAAAAGTGCCCTCCTTAATGCCCATCACCCATTTAACCCATCCCTCCACTCATCTCCTCTCCAGTAACCCTCAGTTTGTTCTCTGTATTTAAGGGTCTCTTATGGTTTGCCTCCCTCTGTGTTTTTTATATTATTTTTCCTTCCCTTCCCCTATGTTTATCTGTTGTGTTTCTTAAGTTCCAAATATGCATGAAATCATGTGATATTTGCCTTTCTCTAACTTATTTGGCTTAGCATAATACCCAATAAATACATAAGGTTTACTTTTAAAATTTTTATTTATTTTGAGAGAAACACAGAGAGAGCATGAATGGATGATGGGCACAGAGAGAGGGAGGGAGAGAGACTCCCAAGCAGGTTCCATGCTGCCAGTGCAGAGCCTGATGCAAGGCTCAAACTCATGAACCGTGAGATCATGACCTCAGCAGAAATCAAGAGTCAGACACTTAACCAACTCAGTCATCCAGGCGCCCCAAGCTTTTTTAACATTTAAAAAAGAAATTTCTCAGGAAAATATTCTTGTGCCTGAACCCTTTTAGAGCTGAGTTGCCTGGTAGGTGGCAGGTGAGATGAGGTGAACCAAGTTAAGGGTCACTTTTCATGACCCTGACTTCAAATCTAGGTCCCTCCTTGTGGCTGGAGAACAATTCAGGTGCTATTTGAAGATATGCAGAAATCTTTTGTCCACTGCTGCACATAACCTCTTTTCCTTTCTCTCCCTGCTTTGTTGAGGTCTTTTACTTGCCCTAACTTTATTTGGGCAACTTTTGTTGGGATGAAAAGCAGAAAACCATGTTTTTCAAAGCTCACTATGCTTTGGGTCCACAATTTAAGGCAGACAAATTTCCAAGGGTGATACCACACATATCTGTGTACTGGTACCTTATTTGAAGTCCTGTGCATCCTCTCTGGGTTTAATATGGAATGAAAAACTGGATATCTAGCCCATGAATATTTTCATTTGACAAAAAGAGGTGAACAAAGCCTGTGGTAGTCTTGAAGACAGCTCCAGTCCCCTCTAACCCACACAGAACCAGCAGTTCTGTGTTCCCTATTACTCTAGAACACGTTACATGGGGGAAGAGATGGGAGCTAGTGGTCAGCTGTACATTTGCATTAGAATTATGAATTGAGGAGAAGAGACTATCTCCCAGCCTATTTCAGGAAGGGAGTTGGATCTGGGGTGCAGGGGAAACTGTGCCCCACCAAGATATTGAAGGGTATGGATTTCTCTCTACCCTTCTGAATTCAAGGCCTTAACACCCCCAATTTCCAGTTCCACTTTTGAGATATGTGAAGTCTCTTGCCACTTACTCTTCCTAGATTTTTAATGGAGAGTTTTGGTCCTATTAAGCCCTAGCTACTTTATAGCTACATGCATTTAGATGAAGAGGTAATGGGAAGGTCTGCATGGTCCAGGTCATAACATTTGTTCTTTTCTTTGATTTTCTCACTTTTACAAGTTCTTGCATATTTGTCTGGTGGCATTTTGATTTTTTTTCCTTAATAACAGTCACATTAAAAAGTAATGCTTTTTAAATCACAAATTCAAATGAAGGAAGCCTGGCTGGTAGTGGAACAGCAATGCTGCTGTCACCCTCCCTGCCTTACACATATCCTCTTCTAGAAACCAAAGCCAGTGCTTAGTAAGAGCCATAGCCCACTCATTCTCTTCTCTAAGCCTGAGGTCCATCTCATCCCCATGAGGCAGAGACAGAGAATGTTCTTTCCTTTTTGTAGGGACTAAATATACATTATTTGGGAAGAATCAATATCTCTGGTTATGAGAATCTGAAGCCATCCTGTTCAGAAGATGTGGCCTTGTAAGAATGAGTCCGTTCTCTGATTAGGTAGTAAAAGTTTTCTGGGAGGGAAGCTGTGGAGGGGGGACACTCTGACCATTGGAAAATACTCCCCAGGCACAACCTAGGGAAGGGCTGGAGCAACGTGAGGTCTTCGCCTTCATGGCCCAGGCTGGCAAGACATGGAAGGGGGTGTAGATTCCCTGGGGAGTATGAAAGTGGGATCGCTCAAAACCATTTCATGATTCTGGAATCTCCCAGTGTTCTTGAAGTGTCTGATCCTGTCTCAGGCCAGTCCTCAAATTCCCAGAGCATTCAGGCCTCAAACTTCTACTTTTGGCTTCTCCTTCGTCCTTGAGTTCCTGCCAAGGTGGAATTACTTTCCTTGAGTAAATGTGAGCCCTTGTTTCTTCTTAAGGATGGTGATGTGTTCTTCATGTTTCAATGTGCCCTTTGCCCACAGAAGCAGCTGAATTCTAGTGGGCCTGGCCTCAGCACAGACACCAACACTGTTGTGGATTTGGGCTGTGGGTCTTCCTCTTCCATCTCTATATTCTGAAGGTTGAGTCCCTGAAACCAAGCCTCACTTGGTTTCTTAATTTAGTCTTTGGTGGAAACTATAGTAGAAACTGAATTATCTTGTTCCCAGGTCTTTGGTAATTTCATCCCTAGACAAGAAGATTTTTCTCTGTGAAGTGGGAGGTTTCCTATTCCTTGTCCCTTCTTTGATCTCCTCCTGCAAATATTCTTATCTGGTCTCCTCTCTTGAGTTGGTGATTCATTCATAGGATAAGAATGTTCTCCCCAGTCCTAGGGAGCTCTGTTAGCCTATGGGCAAAATTAGATGAAGCCTCGCATTGTTTCCGATATTCTTTACCTATAGGTGATGATGCAGGGAAAGGTGTACTTAGACTAGGGACTGCATTTTGTGTGTTTGACCCTTTTCCCTGAACTTTTAAGAGTGTTTCTCAAGGAACATCATAGCCTCAGTCAGCTCTTGAAATACAAGTAGTTGAAGAGAGAAAGGTGGACTAGAGAGAGATATGTGAGGTCAGGTGAGAAGGTAGTGTGGAAAGACACAATGAGGTTTGAGTGGGGAAGAGGTTTCAGTACTTGAGTGTGCTTTGGGGGAAGAAGGGAAAAAGCAAGGGGTGGGGGTGACAGGTGGCTCATGGGGGATTCAAGAGTAAAAGAGTCTGTAGGCAGAGAGGCAGGCATTGTTGGCAGTGATAAAATGAAATGTGAGAGGTTAGCACAGTTCAGTGAGAGGGTGGAGGCTACAGGTAAAAATACCAGAGGGAGTGATGATACTTTGGACCCCAAAAGTGATGGGAGAGAGCAACATCTTCCCCTGACTTCCTGCATGGCAGAATGTTTTACTTCCAGGGTTTTACTGACAGTTGCTGAGAGCATGGATCCTGCTGTAACTGCTCTAGAAAACTATTCTCAAAAGAGAGCTTGCACTTGTATTTGATCCCCAGAAGGATCTAAAGGGACTGAGAAGCAGAATGAGGACAAGCAGGTCTGGAAAGCTTGGTAGAGATCACATTCCCTAACATCCTGACTTCATAGTACCTCTCAATTCCTCACCCCAAGGCTTCCTTGCACATTTCCCACCCTTTATGTTCTGCCTCTCATGTCAAACAAATGCTGCACCTGGGCCTGGGGCAAGGTAGGAAGAGAGTAATCAGCTTTTACAAAGAGGATGCCAGTCCAGCACCTTAGTCCCTTTAAGGCAAGCTCTGCAAGCTGGGAGAAGAGGAACGGGGGTTACACTGAGTGAAGGTAGAAGCAAGGGATCTATAGGAGGCTTTGGAATATGCAATTGAGAATATACTCTTTCACGATTAGACCTTGAGATCTTGAAACCCTCCCCCCAAGGGATTAGTATTCAAAATAAAAGAGTCAGTGCCAAGAATATGAAAGCCCACTATGTCATTTATAAAATGCTTCCAAGCTCATTGTCCTGGGTAATCCTGTGAGTTTTGCAGACCAGAAGCTCTCTCAAAGAAGTAAGAATCTAGAATTATAACAACTTCTCCAAGTAAAGATCAGAAAATTTTCTCTGTAACACCAACCAATATTCCTTTTTATACCACCTCTTAAGGGCAACTGCTGTCTGTGGGCAAAGTTTGTTGTCCAGCTTCATCACTGTATAACTCACAAGAGGGAAAGAACATGGATGAGAAGTGTCCCTTCCTCTGAACGTCTTCTTAGTCATTTCTGAGGTGGATCATCTCTGGGAACCTTAGTCCTCAGCAATTGTAGACCTGAAACCTCTTGGAAAGAAAACATTAAGGTTAAATCTGGGACAGGCTAGGGAGTCTGGAAGGTAAACCTTAGCTTTTAAAACTCCTACCTTGTTTCTCTTCCTATTACTGCACTGCATTCTAAAGAAGCAGCACACATGCATTATCAATGAATAAACTATCTTTCTAGGTTACTTTTGTTGAGGTTGGCATTATTACCATGACATTCATTTTTAAAGTGGATGGGAATATTTTACTCTATGCTTATCTGCAAAACTCAGATAAAAACACATTTCTTTGGTCCTCAATTAATATCTCTGTCAGTAGTCCTCTGCTGCAGAAGGGCACAGATCTCAGATAATCAGAAATGTGGGAGAATCCTGAGAAGATGGTGGCGTAGGAGGATGCTGGGCTCACCACGTGTCCTGCTGATCACTTAGATTCCACATACACCTGCCTAAATAACCCAGAAAACAGCCAGAAGACTAGCAGAATGGAGTCTCCGGAGCCAAGCGCAGACGAGAAGCCCATGGAAGAGGGTAGGAAGGGCAACGAGGCGGTGCAGGCTACAAGGACTGGCAGGAGGGAGTCAGGGCAAAGGGGCAGCCCACCAACCAAGCAGATCTCCCGAGTCTGGCTTGCAAAAGTGGAGGGGCCAGACAGAGTGTGTTCCGACAGCAAGCGGGACTTGACATCTGGAAGGTTATAAGCTAACAGCTCTGCTTGGATAATGGGAGGACTGGAGGACAAGAGGAGGGAGAGTTGTTGAGCCCTGGACAACAGAGCTCAGCTTGGTGGGGAACAAAGGCGCTCGCCAGCACCATCTCCCTCACCCATCCCCCAGCCAAAATCCCAAAGGGAACCAGTTCCTGCCAGGGAACTTGCTTGCACCACGCAAACAACCAACGCTGTGCTTCTGCGGATCCATCCCTCCAGCGGCGGGTCTGACTCCCTCTTGGTGCCACAGGGACCCTCCTGAAGCAGATCTCTGAAGGAAAAACGAGCTGAGCCTGCCCCTCCCGCCCCTGTGCACCTTGCCGATCCACCCCAGCTAATATACCAGATCCCCAGCACCACAAGCCTGGCAGTGTGCAAGTAGCCCAGACGGGCCACGCCACTCCACAGTGAATCCCGCCCCTAGGAGAGGGGAAGAGAAGGCACACACCAGTCTGACTGTGGCCCCAGCGGTGGGCTGGGGGCAGACGTCAGGTCTGACTGTGGCCCCGCCCACCAACGCAAGTTATTCAAGACAGCACAGAAGTGCCCTGCAGTTCCTCACCACTCCAGGGACTATCCAAAATGACCAAACAGAAGAATTCCCCTCAGAAAAATGTCCAGGAAATAACAACAGCTAACGAACTGATCAAAAATGATTTAAACAATATAACAGAAAGTGAATTTAGAATAATAGTCATAAAATTAATTGCTGGGCTTGAAAACAGTATCAAGGACAACAGAGAATCTCTTGCTACAGAGATCAAGGGACTAAGGAACAGCCAGGAGGAGCTAAAAAATGCTATCAATGAACTGCAAAATAAAATGGAGACAACTACGGCTCGTATTGAAGAGGCAGAGGAGAGAATAGGTGAACTAGAAGATAAAATTATGGAAAAAGAAGAAGCTGAGAAAAAGAGAGATAAAAAAAATCCAGGAGTATGAGGGGAAAATTAGAGAACTAAGTGATGCACTAAAGAGAAATAATATACGCATAATTGGTATTCCAGAGGAGGAAGACAGAGGGAAAGGTGCTGAAGGTGTACTTGAAGAAATCATAGTTGAGAACTTCCCAGATCTGGGGAAGGAAAAAGGCATTAAATCCCAGAGGCACAGAGAACTCCCTTCAGACGGAACTTGAATCAATCTTCTGCATGACATATCATAGTGAAACTGGCAAAATACAAGGATAAAGAGAAAATTCTGAAAGCAGCTAGAGATAAACGTGCTGTAACATATAAAGGGAGACCTATAAGACTCGTGACTGATCTCTCTACTGAAACTTGGCAGGCAAGAAAGGAATGGCAGGAGATCTTCCATGTGATGAACAGAAAAAAATATGCAGCCGAGAATCCTTTATCCAGCAAGTCTGTCATTTAGAATAGAAGGAGAGATAAAGGTCTTCCCAAACAAACAAAAACTGAAGGAATT
>NW_026057578.1:49728594-49746652 GCF_023721935.1 Panthera uncia | reverse complement strand
ATAAGTATGGCTACTCCAGCTTTCTTTTGGCTTCCAGTAGCATGATAGATGGTTCTCCATCCCCTCACTTTCAATCTGAAGGTGTCCTCAGGTCTAAAATGAGTCTCTTGTAGACAGCAAATAGATGGGTCTTGTTTTTTATCTATTCTGATACCCTATGTCTTTTGGTTGATGCACTTAGTCCATTTACATTCAGTGTTATTATAGAAAGATATGGGTTTAGAGTCATTGTGATGTCTGTAGGTTTCATGCTTGTAGTGATGTCTCTGGTACTTTGTGGTCCTTGCAACATTTCACTCACAGAATCCCCCTTAGTATCTCTTGTAGGGCTGGCTTAGTGGTGATGAATTCCTGCAGTTTTTGTTTGGGAAAACCTTTATTTCTCCTTGTATTCTGAATGACAGACTTGCTGGATAAAGGATTCTTGGCTGCATAATTTTTCTGTTCATCACATTGAAGATTTCCTGCCATTCCTTTCTGGCCTGCCAAGTTTCAGTAGATAAGTCTGTTACTATTCTTATGTGTCTACTTTTGTAAGTTAGAGCCTGTTTATCCCTAGCTGCTTTCAGAATTTTCTCTTTATCCTTGTATTTTGCCAGTTTCATTATGATATGTCATGCAGAAGGTCAATTCAAGTTACTTCTGAAGGGAGTTCTCTGTGCCTCTTGGATTTCAATGCCTTTTTCCTTCCCCAGATCAGGGAAGTTCTCAGCTATGATTTGTTCAAGTACGCCTTAGCCCCTTTCTCTCTCTCTTCTTGTGGAATTCCTATGATACTGATATTGTTTTGTTTGATTACATCACTTAGTTTTCTAATTCTCCCCTCATATTCCTGTATTTTTATCTCTATTTTTCTCAGCTTCCTCTTTTTCCATAATTTTATCTTTTAATTGACCTATTCTTTCCTCTGCCTCTTCAATCTGTGCTATTGGTACCACCGTTTTATTTTGCACCTCATTTATAGCATTTTTTAGCTCCTCATAACTAATTTTTAGTCCCTTGATCTCCGTAGCAATAGATTCTCTGCTGTCCTGTATGCTTTTTTCAAGCCCAGCAATTAATTTTATGACTATTATTCTAAATTCTTGTTCTGTTTTATTGCTTAAATCGTTTTTGATCAATTCATTAGCTGTTGGTACTTCCTGGAGTATATTTTGAGGAGAATTCTTCCATTTCATCATTTTGGGTAGCCCCTGTAGTAGCTCCAAACTGCAGGGCACTTCCTCTGTGCTGTCTGGAGTAACGTGTTGGTGGGCGGGGCTGCAGTCAGACCCGATGTCTGCCCCCAGCCCACCTCTGGGGCCACAGTCAGCCTGGCGTGTTCTTTATCTTCCCCTCCTCCAGGGGCAGGACTCACTGTGGAGTGGTGTGACCTCTGTCTGGGCTACTTGCACACTGCCAGGCTTGTGGTGCTGCTTAGATGAGATCTGGCCAAGGGTGTATTAGACAGAGTGGATCTGCAAGGTGCACAGGGGCAGGAGGGGTAGGCTTAGCTCACTTTGCCATAGGTGGTCCCCTGCAGGAGGGGGCCTGCAGCATCAGGAGGGAGGCAGGTCCATTGGAGGGATGGATCCACAAAAGCACAGTGTTGGGCATTTGCGCGGTGCAAGCAAGTTCAGTCAAGGGAACTGGTTCCCTTTGGAATTTCATCTGGGGGATGGGAGAGGGAAATGGCATTTGCCAGCGCCTTTGTTTCCCCCACCGAGCTGAGCTCTGTCTTCTGGGGCTCAACAACTCTCCCTCCCAACATCCTCTCACCTTCCCCACTCTCTGAGAGCAGAGCTGTTGACGTTTAATATTCCAGATGTTAAATCTCGTTGGCTGTCAGAACTCATGGAGTCTGACCCCTCCACTTTTGCAAGCCAGACTTTGCTGGCTCTTCCTTGCTGGGTGAGCTGCCCCTCTACTACCCCGGCTCCCTCTGCTTGGCTCCAGAGTGTCCATTCTGCTGTCTTCTGGCAGTTTTCTGGGTTATTTAGGCAGATGTGGGTGGAATCTAAGGGATCAGCAGGATGAGGTGAGCCCAGTGTCCTCCTATGCCACCATCTTCCTAGGTCTCCCCTCCTATGTATATGTTGTTATACTTTATGTCCTTTCATTTTGTGTGTTTCTTTACTGATTTTTATGGAAATATTTGATTTTACTGTTTTTGCACTTTAACCTCTGTACTGTTTTTATAAGTGATTAATATGAAACTTTTATTATGTTTGTATGTACCTGTAAACAATTTTCCTTTCCTGATTTTTCTTACTCTTGATTATGGTGTTTTATTTCCATTCAAATATTCTCTTAACATTTCTTGTCAAGCTGGTTTAGTGACAATAAACTCCTTTAACTTTTATTTGTCTGGAAAATTTTTTATCTTTCCTTGTATTCTGAATGACATCCATACTGGATAGAGTAGTCTTGATTGTAAGTTGCTTTTTCTTTCAGCACTTTGAGTATATTGTGTCACTACCTTCTGCTGTGCAAAGTTTTTGCTGAAAAATCAGCTGATAGCCTTATGGTATTTCCCTTATATGTAATCACTTATCTTTCTTGATGCTTTTAAAATTCTCTCTTTATCACTACTTTTTGACATTTTAATTATTATCTGTCTTGGTGTTGATTTTGTTGGGGCCTTTCTGTGCCTCCTGGATCTGGATGTCTGTTACCTTCCTTAGTTTACAGGAGTTTTCAGCTATTATTTCTTCAAATAAGTTTTTCCCACCTTTTCTCTCTGTTTCTGGAATCCTTATAATTCAAATGATATTCTGGTTGATGATGCCACTGAGTTCCCTTAACTTATTCTCATTTTTAATTCTATTTTCTTTTTGCTATTAAATTTAATTGCTTTCTATTGCTCTTGTCCAGCTCGCTAATCCATTCTGCCTCCTTTAATCTGTCATAGGTTCCCTCCAGTGCATTTTTATTTCAGTTATTGAGTTCTTCATCTCTGACTCCATCATCTGCTTTTCTCAAGTCCAGTGAGAATCTTTACTTTGAATTCTTTATCATGCATATTAGTAATCTCTGTTTCATTTAGTTGTAATTTCATTTAGTTGCTGTAATTTTGTCCTATTCTTTCATTTGGAATATATTTTTCTGTCTCCTCACTTTTCCCTATGCATTAGAAAAATCAGCTGTGTCTTCTGATATGAAAATAATGGCCTTATGAATCAGAGGGCTTTGTCCTTCTTTTCAACGTTCCATTACTGGGGCGACTGGGTGACTCAGTAGGTTAAGCATCTGACTTCGGCTCAGGTCATGATCTCACAGTTCATGAATTCGAGCCCCACGTTGGCCTCTGTGCAGACCCTGGAGCCTGCTCCGGTTTCTGTGTCTCCCTCTCTCTGCCCCTCCTCCACTTGTGCTCTCTCTCTTTCTGTCTCTCTCTGTCTCTGTCTCAAAAATAAATAAACATCAAAAAATTTATAAACATTCCATTACTTTTAAGAACTTTCATGAAAATATATGGTGAGAGGAGAGAAAAAATGAGAGGGTTTGGTTTTCATTTGTTAGCCCTTTTCATCTATATTGTGGCTAAATATTGTGATTGCACTTACTGTGAAAATTAAGGTTGAGATAACTATGAATTTTAAGTTTTATATATTTTACTTCTGATGTAATTTAAACCTATATATTTAAATATTAAAATAAATTATAAATTTTCTGCTTAATAAGTGCATTTCATCTATGACACCATCAAATCTTTAAACATTGATGTTTACAAAATATCTTCTTAATTATTATTGATATCTATTTTTAAAATTCTGAATCTTTTATTATTCATAGAATTATCTTCATGTTAGGCAAGAAAATAAATATTTGATAGCCTTCTGCAAACAGGGAATATTTTAAATTAAAAATAAGAAAAAATTACAGTTCATGATAAAAGATCTTGATTTACTTGAAAGTGACCTGAAGGCTGAAGAGCAATTAGTTCTACCTGAGAGCAGCTCAGGCTTTTGTCTCAAAAGCCACTTAAAAAAAATATTATTCTTAAATAAGCATACAGTGTAGTGTTGGCTTCAGGAGTAGAACCCAGTGGTTCATCTCTTACATATGACACCCAGTGCTCATCCTGAAAAGTGCCCTCCTTAATTCCCATAACCCATTTAACCCCCTCCCACCAATCCTTAGTTTGTTCTTTGTATTTAAGTGTCTCTTATGGTTGCCTCCCTCTCTGTTTTTATCTTTTCTTCCCTTCCCCTATGTTCATCTGTTAAGTTTCTCAAATTCCACATATGAGTGAAATCATATGATATATGTATATCTCTGACTTATTTTGCTTAGCATAATACCCTCCAGTTCCATCCACATTGTTGCAAATGGCAAGACTTCATTCTTTTTCATTGATGAATGAATATCTATCTATCTATCATCTATCTATCTATCTATCTATCATCTATCTATATCTATACAGATACAGATCTTCTTAATCCGTTCATCAATTGATGGACATTTGGGCTCTTTTCATAATTTGGCTATTATTGATAGCATCAAAAGCCACTTCTGATTATTCTCTCAACTTAGAACAAATCAGCATAAATTTTAATAAGCTTATAACTAATTATACTGTTCACTTAGAGTAGAAATATCAAAGACATAGGATAAGTGCTGGGAGAAAAAAATTAAACACTAATACTAAAGAAGATTTAAGAATTTGGAGTGTGGAAGAAAGTGTCCTCATATGGAACTCATCTATAGGGCCAAAGATTGTAGTTAGGAAACTCTATAGTCTCCCAGGAGGATTGCCCATGAGTAGAAAATAATCCATACACAGATTTTTCTGGGCACACAGTGATTCTGAAAAATCTTACAACATAATCAATATGGAGATTAGAGAACTAAGAATGTATGGATGGCTTTAAAGTCAATGTACCTTAACAGATGAATGCAACAATTACAGTAACATCTGCATTTGATGGGAAATAGAATTAAGAGCAAGCCTCAGTGGATAAAATAAACTCCTTCTCTGTGTCCAGATGTGTTGGGTTAACAAGGGTTAACATGTAACTTAGGCATCTATATATATGTTGTCATGAAAATATGGGGCAAATGGGCCAAATATGTTTAAGTGGTCCTCAAAGTTCAGTGTTTTCTGGATGACATTAATTTCAATTATATGTGTATAATATGTATACATATTATATGTGTATAATGTGGTTTTGACCTGTTGTGGTTTTGACCTGTTGGCCTCTTAGGCCTGTTTGGCCTAACTTCCATTAAGTTTGTCCACCCTTGATTCGGAGCTGCTTCCATGGCCATTTCAAGTTCCATTTTGTGGCTATCAATAGCTCTCATATGGAAGCTCTAGGTAGCTGCTGGGCATCCAGGCAAGTCTTGCCTTGAATGTGGCAGATAGAAGACGTTCTGCTTGGCAACTTTTTGGCATGAATACCTGTCTACAATAGACCAATAGCTTTAATGCATAGAGGAGACAAAAATGAAATTTTAAATCATTTTTCATAATTAAAACAATAAAAGTTTTTTTTTTACATAGAGTTATAAATCTTGATTTCCTCTTAGTTTTTCTATGCATAGTTCTCAAACTCTATGCAAAACTAATTTGGTATTTCTCTGTAAGTGTTGTTGTTACAAATAAAAACATAGCCAATTCTTGCTTAGGGAAGTAAAAATGTATATAAGAGAGTCATCTAGTAAACGTTTTTTCCCCTCACAGTGTCAAAATTAGTGACCTCCCCATCTAGGGTTTTCATACATGGGCCATTGTAATCCAAAAGTTTAGGGGAGACATGAATAACATATGTAACACATGAAATGGAACAAAATGTCATCAAAATTAAGATCTCAATTATGTTTAATGTGAAGTTGGAGAAGTGTGAAGTATGAAGGAGCAACTCTCAGGTTATGTCCCACACCAGGTCACCATGACCTCTGTGTGGCTGTGGGGTTGTGGGGTCATTGTGCTGAGGGAGAAGAGAGCATATTTTTCTTTTTAAATTTATGGAACAGGAGTAGGAATGAGGAGAGCCAGAGAAACAGCAGATTTGGCCTGGCTCTGTTCTGAGAGGTAGTCTCAGACACTCTTTCAAGGAATTACACAGTGTCTGGGCATGTATTTCCTTCTGCCCTTCCTGAAAAGTTCTCTTCTTGTCTCATGTCCTCCCCACTGAGTTGCTTCCAAAATAATTCTTCCTTCTTATCCTGAAACTTTCATTTCCTCCAAAGTTTGTTTTACTTCTGATCTTACTCCTCCTGCCCTCAATTCTACTTGTTTCACCTGAGTTCACTTCCTTTCCCGTATTGTCCCTCAGTTCTACTCTCCATTTCTCTCATTCAGAGCCCTTTCTGTTCACCATGCCCTATGGCTCACCTCCACTGCCTTACCCTTGGCTTCACTCAGTCCTCATTTAACTTGCCCAGAGTTTACCTCCCAGCCCCTCTTTATTGCTTCTCTTCCTCTTAACGCCTCTTTTCTTTCTTTTCAGTTCACTCTCCTCCAAAGTGTTTACCTCTCTTTTATGTGATTCTCCTTTTTCCGTTTGCCTCAGTTCGCCTCTCCACCCTGTCACTAGTCATCCCCTTCCCTGTCCTGAGATGGCCATCCCTCTAAACACATCCTCTTCCTCTACCCATCTTATATCTAACCCCTGCTCCCTAATCACTCCTTCTTCTACAGCTCACTTCCTATGCCCTTTTTCACCATTTCTCCCTCACACCTGCTTCCCTTTGCTCCCCTTTCAATTATCCTCTCCAGTATCTCCTCAGTTCTTTCTTCTTCCCTCAGTTTGCCTTCTGGGTCCTCTCCTTCCCGTTGCCTCATTCCCTGTCCCTCTCTGGCCACCACCTTTCTAGTGTACTTCCCCTCTTCTCTCCCTCACCATATCATCTCCTCCCCACCATCAACTCCCTTATCCTCCCACATTTCTTGCCTATTTCTCCCAAGTCAGTCCAACTGCTCTCATTTCACCTACCCCATTCAGGTCACCTCAGCTCAGCTCCCCACTCCTTCCTAACCTTTCCCTCTAAGGATCTCCTCACTGGCCCCAAGTGGCCTACCCCATCGTCACCAAGCCTGTCATTGCATCTCTCCCCAGACTTCCCACAACTGGGCATGTGTGCAGAGATCCAGTCTCTTCCCTGACTCTTCCTTTTGTCCAGCAGAATCAAGTTCAGCTTTAAACATCCATCCCCTGACTAGCACCAGCTGGCTCTTTCCGTGCCCTGGGGTGGCATTACAAGGATCTTAAACTCCACTTGCTAGGTTTCTAGTGGGGTCATGGGGCACAGTGCCAGCCTGACACTTTGGCAGGCGGGGCTTTGGCCTTTGCCTTGGCCCTGGGAAGCCACCTGGATCCAGAGCAACAAGCAGTTCTGCCCTCCCAAAGTATAGAAAGCTCCTTGGATGTTGTTCCTGAAGATTCTGAGATGGGCCTGGAGAGGGCAGAAGTTCATCCCATGAGTGAGACCACACTTGGCCAGTCCTGAGTTATCTACCCACCAGTCTCCTCAGGCAAGGCCGTGGGCTGGCTTCACACTGCAGCTCACAAAATAAATCTTTACCCAAGTAGGGGTGCCTGCGTGGCTTAAGCATCCAACTCTTGGTTTCAGCTCAGGTCACGATCTCACTGTTGGTCGGGTTTGAGCCTTGCATCAGGCTCCATGATCACAGCACTGAGCCTGCTTGGAATTCTCTCTCTCTCTCTCTCTCTCTCTTTCTCTCTGCCCTTCCCCCACTCACTCTCTTCTGTCTCTCTCTCAAAATAAATAAACTTTAAAATACTCTACCCAAGTCCCCTAACTTGTCAGCCACCTTACAAGCCCCTCTTATCAATAACAATACAGTGCTCCTGTAGCAATATCAAAGTTTTCATTTAGGGGGTCTCCCTGCTTTGTCTTCCAGAGCTGGGCAATGTATTGACCTTTGCCACACTATCACTTCTCCCCCTGAGAACCTAAACATCAAGGAAAAATATTTCCTGGGAATCAACTGGGCTACCTTGTACTTTTCCCATATAGACAGAAATCCCAAAGCCATGGGCCCATCCCAAACCAATTAAATGAGCACATCCCTGGATGAGACTGATTGAGCCATTGTTAATTTTTAAATCTCTGCAAGGGATTTTACCATGCAGCCGGGGTGGGCAAATGTCAAGTTGTGTGTGAGGGAGAGGAATATCCAATTCAAGGTCTTGGGACCTCAGGGAAGAGAAAGGGCTATGATCAGGTAGGTTCATGGGGAGTTAACAGTAGTTAACAAAGGAACCAGCCTAGTGGTTAGAGATCCAGACTCTGGGGAGAACCTCCATGGGTTCTAATTCCACTGATAACTGTTTGTGTGGACTTGTTTCTGGACCTTTTTGTGTCTTTCTGTGTTTTCTCACCTTCAAAGTAGAGATAAGACTAGTTCCATGAATTTTTAATGGGAATTAATGAATTTACACTGTAAATGTAATTTTTATAGGTACTCAGCATTTCATGAATGTTTAGGAATAACAATACTCTATGATATTCCATGAACTACCTTTACAGTTGGGTACAGCACTCCTCATCACCTCATTTTTATATTGTCATGTTTAATAGCTCATTTATTAAATATTTTTATGTTACACTGTTTATTAATAGTTTAATCTGCTAAAATAGTAATTTTCCCTGATGCTGTCTGTATTTTAGCTGTAGTCACTGGATCAAAACCAACTTTGAGTGCCCTCTGGTGGCTAAATTAAAAACTGCCTCCCTTCTATTTCCAAAGTTGTTGAGTGGGGAGCATGTCCTGGGTGCCTGTTGCAGGGGTCTTCCCAGGAATAAGGCAGATGCTCCCTACTGGGAGGAGCTTAAGCTCACCTCCCAGTGGGATTTACCTAAATGTGTTGGATATATTAATGCCAGTAAGAAATGATAAAGTAGAAAGGGCGTGGTTCTAGGGCAGCCATTCCTGGGTCATTTCATTCTGTAGCTGGGGAAAGATGAAAGCTACTTGGAGGGAACAATCCCAACACAAAAATGTGATATGATATGTGTGTTGTTGTTTTAACTTTTATTGTAATTTCAAGGACTCTTCAGGATATTCACCAACCTGTTCAAACACAAACCTGTGCCCACCTCCCTACCTCAGCTGTGGGGACTCCACTCCCTTCACTCCCTTCACTTTACCCCACCACCTCAGCTCCTTGTCCTGCACCAGCCATCACCACAATGTGATTGGTTTATCTTTCCTAACCCCTTTTTGATCCCCTAACTACCAACCTTTTTCTTCCCACGTGGGGCTTTGCTTTGCCTTAGGTTTTCATGGGTCTCTCTTCTCTAACCCCACCTTAGCTCTCCCTATGTCTCTTGCTCTCTTCACCTCAATGTTCATGACATCAGCTCCTCTGGGCTGAGTTTTCTCTGTATAGACAGCATGGCCTTCTGTGACACCCCCATTCCCCCACCAGTGTATAGACAGTCCTGCCCCTCTACCCTCCCCTGGGCCTCCCTCAACATTGGACTCAGGTCTCCTCTGGGTGCCTGGGCTGGTCTCCTCCCCACCACTTCCCTAAGTCCCTTCTCCCTGCTGAGATTCACCACAGCCCCTCTGCCTCACCCCTCCCTTGGGACAAGGTCTTTTGTCCCCATTTATTGCCTTGTATTTCCAGGCCTTTGTAACTGTTCATGCAGCTTGGGCCTTCCCCTCATTTCACCTTCCAGTGCCCCTCCTCTCTGCCCTCCTCAGGCCTTGTCTTGGGATCCCAGCCCCTTCTCATTGAGTCAGAGATGTCCCTGTACCCAGTTTAGCTCTCTGGAGTCTTCTTTGTGACCTGCTTTCCCTTTCCCAAATTAACCCCAGGTCTCTGTTCCCGTAGGAACATTCACCCTTCCCATAGTCTTCCTTCACTTAGGATGGCTCCTTCAGCCTTGGTCACCTTCCTGGGATGCCTGTGAGCTCTGAGCCCTGACTACTCTCACACCATCCCACACAACTCAGAGCAGCTCTATCCAGCTTCCCTTCCCCCAGTCAAACTCCCCAGGGCCTGTCATGTCACCTCCAGAAATCTCAGCCTGCTTACCTTTCATTTGGATGCCCAAAGACTTGGCCTAAATGAGGATGGCCAGGTTCTTCCTTACAGTGTCTAAGGATCATAGTCTGAATCTTTGAGGTGGCTCTTCAGGCTGTGCTTTGCCCCAGGGAACCCACACAGAGCCACTCCTCCTCACAGCTACAAGGAACAGCCTTTGATGGTTGCCCTGGCAGCCTCTGAGATGAACCAGGGAGAGCAGTTCATCTCATGATCCCCTTCCAAACACTTGCCGAAGACCAGTCCTAAAAGATGCTCCAGCCAAGCTTGTCAGAAAGGATCTGTCTCCCTGACACATTAGAGGAAATCCCAGCATCTGATGGCCCCCAAGCACCTTGAACACCATCTGGTAAATCACAGTCATGATCAAGGCAATTTTTCATGTCCTTACATGCCATGAACCGCCCCCTCCCAATAGAACTTTGTGAAGGAAAGAGCCACTGAGGTAATCCCTAAACTCTTTCCACACATCTCTTTGCATGACCCATGCAACATGCATGGATGAAACGAACTATAAGACCTGCAGCCAGGACAGAAAATCGGAACTGGGACTTGGACCTCCTGAGTTTTTGAGACTGAGCTTAGCAGTGACTATGGGGTTCAGGTGGCTTCAGTGGAGGACAGAGGGATAGAGTTGTGTAAGTAAATGCTCCCCTCCCTCCCTACACTTCCAGCCTGGGGTGAGAGAAGTCAGGCTCCAGAGTGCTCAGCAGAAATAGAATTAAAAAACCCCATTGTCTCACAGTATCCAGAAATAATTCACAACACCAAAGCCTTATCAGGCATCACTAGAATATTCCCACATTACTTTCTTAATAACTTTCAGACACTGAAGATGGCAAGTAGAAGTTTCACAGCTGTGAATGAAGTGAATTTGAGGGGAGTTTAATCTCTTTAATGCAGATTAATGCTGTCCCTTAGGTACTGGCATGGTAGTGACATGGTCATTTTAAAAATATTTTCTTTTGGACTGGAAACCATGAAGCGGTGAGATCATGATCTGAGCTGAAACCAAGAATCCAACACTGAACCAACAGAGCCACCCAGGCATCCCACAAGAGTTTTAAATCAACTTGCATTTGTAATAGCTTCATATAAGATTGATTGTGGGTATTAATTTTAGAAATTCAACCCTACAGGATAGGAGCCAAGATGGCAGAACAGAATGAAAGCTTTTTGTGTGTCTCGCATCCATGAAATACAACCAGACCAACACTAAACCATCCTACATACCTAGAAAACTGATTGGAAGATTAACACAACAATCTGCACAACCTGAACCACTGAATTTAGCAGGTACATGACATGAAGAGCTGAACTTGGAGAGCAAGAAGCCACAAAAAGTAGGGAACCCCTTTTGCAGGTGGACAGAGGACAGAGACTGGGGGGGGGAGCATACAGGAAAAGCACCCCTCCCCAAAAGCAGCTGGAGATAAAGTGGAAAATTGGAAACAGCCACAGGGACTAAACTAAAAAGGGAGAAAGGAGAAAGGAGAAATGAGAGGGCTTAAATCCCATTAAGACTGTAAACAAGGGGAGTGCAATGGCTGCCACTCTGCAGCTCAATACCTGGTGGTGCTCTGGTGGGAAAAGTGAATCCCCAGGAACAGAAGAGTGAGGTCCAGAAGGTTCTCGGGCCACATGAGGAAAAGCAGTTCCACTGCTGGAAGGACATTTGGTAGAGACTGTTGAAGCCACCTGGTCCCAGCAGACCCCAGAAGGCAGCCACATTCGCTGGTGCTGGGGCAAGTTTGTTGAGGGTGAAGCCTGGTGCCAGATGTGTGTTGTGATTTTCCATAATCCCTGAAACACTGATGCTACACTGTCTCACGATCTTTTTGGGGGGCAGGCTGGCACCTGGTCGCAGTCTCAGGGCACCAGCAATAGCAGGGTCCAGCAGGCGTTCCTGGGTGCAGACGACATTCGGCCATTGCTCATTTGGCCATTGCTCGGTGAGACCCTCCCAAAGAGGGGCGGAACGGGTCAAAGCCTCAGTCCTTCCAAAATAAGGGGTCAGGGAAAACAGCTGCATCTGAGGCAAAACTTGGGAGAGAGGTACTGCCTGGCGCCTGGTCCCGGAGAGTGGAAAAGCAGGGAATGGATGAGAGCCAAAGATGGAGGACCAGTGCACGATTGCTGATCTGGGAGAACAGACTGGGTAGCTGGGTGGCGCCATTTTCACCGCTCCCACGCATGCGCATGCACACCTACAAACACTGCAAGAATCCACCCCAGTAGGCTAGCAGCGCCATCTAGTGGAGAGCTGAGCTCTTACACCGAGCCCCAACCAACTGGGCCAACTTCGCTCTTCAAGAACACAAACCTCACTGCTGGCTTAATTTATGGACTATAAAGAGCTACATGTACTGACCTCTAGTGGAAAATGAAGCAATTTGAGTCCTATTTCAATCTGTTAGCAGGTTCATCTATTCAATTTTTTTTCTTTCTTTTTTTTCTCTTTTTCCTTTCTCTCTTTTACAATTCTTTTCTTTTTCTTGAATACAGAAATAGAAAAAAACTCATTTTTATTTTCAATTTTTGTTAAAAATATCTGTCTTTAATTTTTATTACTATTTTTTTACTTTTGTGTAAATTTTTTCAAATTCTACTTTACTTCCATCATTTTATTTTATTCTACTTCAGTGTACTCACCTTTTCAAATTTTCAAACAATTTTCTTTTTTTTCTTTTTCTTTTTTCTCTTTTTCATTTCTTTTTCTTGAATGCAGAAAGAGAAAAAGTTCATTTTTATTTTCCATTTCCTTTAAAAATATTTTTAATTTTTATTACTATATTTTTTGCTTTTATGTAAATTTTTTCAAATTCTATCTTACTCCCATCATTTTATTTCAGACTATTACACTGTATTCACTTTTTCCAATTTTCAGTTTCTTTTTTTCTTTTCTTTTCTTTTTTTATATTTGTTTCTCTTTTTCGTTTCTTTGCTTTTTTATTAAATACAGAAAATGAAAAATTCATATTTATTTTTAATTTTTATTAAAATATTTTTCTTTAATTTTTCTACTATATTCTCTACTTTTGTGTATATATTTTTCAAATTATATTTTAACATATCATCTCATTTTAGTCTACTTCAGTGTATTCATTTTTTCAAACTTTCAACCAATTTCTTTTTTTTTCTCCCCCCCTTTTTTTCTTTTTTTCATTTCTCTGATCTGTCAAACCACTTTAAACACCCAGACCAAAACACACCTAAGATCTAGCATCATCTATCTGATTTTTGTGTGTGTGTGGTTTTAATTTTTAATTTTTAATTTTAATATTTTTTTAACTTTAATTTTTTTAATTTCAATTTTTTTACCTCATTAATTCCATTTCTCCCTTCAAAATGACAAAAATAAGGAATTCACCTCAAAAGAAAGAGCATGAAGTAATGACAGCCAGGGATTTAACCAACACAGATACCAACAAGATGTCTGACCCAGAATTTAGAATCATGATAATAAGAATAACAGCTGGAGTTGAAAATAGATTAGAATCCCTTTCTGCAGAGATAAAAGAAGTGAAAAATAACCAGAATGAAATTAAAAATGCTATAACTGAGCTGCAATCATGGATGGATGCAGTGGTGGCAAGGATGGACGATGCAGAACAGAGAATCAGCGATATAGAGGACAAACTTATAGAGAATAATGAAGCTGAGAAAAAGAGGGAGATTAAAGCAAAAAAGCACGATTTAAGAATTAGAGAAGTCAGTGACTCATTAAAAAGGAACAACATCAGAATCATAGGGGGTCCCAGAGGAGGAAGAGAGAGAAATAGGGATAGAAGGGTTATGTGAGCAAATCATAGTGGAAAACTTTCCTAACCTGGGAAAAGACACAGACATCAAAATCCAGGAAGCACAGAGGACCCCCATTAGATTCAACAAAAACCGGCCATCCACAAGGCATATCATAGTCAAATTCACAAAATACTCAGGCAAGGAGAGAATCATGAAAGCAGAAAGGGAAAAAAAGTCCCTAAACTACAAGGGAAGACAGATCAGGTTTGCAGCAGACCTATCCACAGAAACTTGGCAGGCCAGAAAGGAGTGGCAGGATATATTCTGTGTTCTGAAACAGAAAAATATGCAGCCAAGAATTCTTTATCAAACAAGCCTGTCATTCAAAATAGGAGAGATAAAAAGTCTCCCAGACAAACAAAAATTAAAGGAGTTTGTGACCACTAAGCCAGCCCTGCAAGATTCTCTGAGGGGAGAAAAGATGAAAAAAAATATATATATATATATACCAAAAGCAACAAAATATTAGAAAGGACCAGAGAACACCAACAGAAACACTAACTCTACAAGCATCATAATGGCAATAAATTCATATCTTTCAGTACTCACTCTAAACATCAATGGACTCAATGTTCCAATCAAAAGACATAGGGTAACAGAATGGATAAGAAAACAAGATCCATCTATATGTTGTTTACAAGAGACCCACTTTAGACCTAAAGACACCTACAGATTGAAAATAAGGGGATGGAGAGCCATCTATCATGCTAATGGTTGACAAAAGAAAACCAGAGTGTCCATACTTATATCAGACAATCTATACTTTAAAATAAAGACTGTAGCAAAAGATGCAGAGAAGGGCATTATATCATAATCAAGGGGTCTATAGACCAAGAAGACCTAACAATTGTAAACATTTATGCTCCAAATGTGGAAGCACCCAAATATATACAATTAATCACAAACATAAAGAAACTCATCAATAGTAATACCATAATAGTAGGAGACTTTGACACCCCACTCACAGCAATGGACAATATAATAAAAAATCAACAAGGAAACAATAGCTTTGAATGAAACATTGGACCAGATGGACTTAACAGATATATTCAGAACATTTCATCCTAAAGCAGCAGAATATACATTCTTCTCCAGTGCACATGGAATGTTTTCCAGAATAGACCATATACTGGGACACAAATCAGCCCTAAGTAAGTACAAAAAGATTGAGATCATACTGTACATATTTTCAGACCACAATGCTATGAAACTTGAAATCAACCACAAGAAAAAATTTGGAAAGGTAACAAATACTTGGAGACTGAAGAACATCCTACTAAAGAATGAATGGGCTAACCAAGCAGTTAAAGAGGAAATTAAAAATTATATGTAAGTCAATGAAAATGATAGCACACAACCCAAAACCTCTGGGACGCAGCAAACGCGGTCATAAGAGGAAAGTATATAGCAATCCAGGCCTTCCTAAAGAAGGAAGAAAGATCTCAGATACACCACCTAACCTTACACCTTAAGGAGCTGGAAAAAGAACAGCAAAGAAAACCCAAAACCAGCAGAAGACAGGAAATAATAAAGATTAGAGCAGAAATTAATGCTATCAAAACCAAAAAAAACCCAGTAGAACACATCAATGAAATCAGAAGCTGGTTCTCTGAAACAATTAACAAAATTGATAAACCACTAGCTAGTTAGATCAAGAAAAAAAGGAAAGGACCCAAATAAGTAAAATCAAGAAAGAGGAGAGATCACAAACAACACAACAGAAATAAAAACAATAATAAGAGAATATTATAGGCAATTATATGCCAATAAAATGGGCAATCTGGAAGAAATGGACAAATTCATAGAAATATATACAGTACCAAAACTGAAACAGGGAAAAAAAATAGGAAATTTGAACAGACCCACAGCCAGTAAGGAAATCGAATTAGTAATCAAAAATCTGCCAAAAAACAAGAGTGAGGGCCAGATGGCTTTCCAGGGGAATTCTACCAAACATTCAAGGAAGAATTAACACCCATTCTCTTGAAACTGTTCCAAAAAATAGACATGGAAGGAAAACTTCCAAACTCATTCTCTGAAGCCAGCATTACCTTCATTCCAAAACCAGACAGAGACCCCGCTAAAAAGGAGAACTATAGAGCAATTTCCCTGATGAACATGGATGCAAAAATCCTCAACAAGATATTAGCCAACAGGATCTAACAATACATTTAAAAATTATTCACCAAGACCAAGTGGGATTTATACCTGGGATGCAGGGCTGGTTCAATATCCACAAAACAACGTGATTCATCACAGCAATAAAAGAAAGGACAAGAACCATATGATCCTCTTAATAGATACAGAGAAAGCATTTGACAAAATACAGCAACCTTTCTTTATAAAAACCTCAAGAAAGTAGGGATAGAAGGATCATACCTCAAGATCATAAGAGCCATATATAAACGACCTAACACTAATATCATCCTCAATGGGGAAAAACTGAGAGCTTTCCCCCTAAGGTCAGGAACAAGACAGGGATGTCCACTCTCACCACTGTTATTCAACATAGTATTAGAAGTCTTAGCCTCTGCAATCAGACAACACAAAGAAATAAAAGGCATCCAAATAGACCAGGAGGAGGTCAAACTTGCATTCTTCACAGATGACATGATACTCTATATGGAAAACCCAAAATATTATGCCAAAAAACTGCTAGAACTGATTCATGAATTCAGCAAAGTTGCAGGATATAAAATCAATGGGCAGAAATCGGTTGCATTCCTATACACCAACAATGAAGCGACAGAAAGAGAAATCAAGGAATCGATCCCATTTACAGTTGCAGAAAAAAACCATAAAATACCTAGGAATAAATCTAAGCAAAGAGGTGAAAAATCTATATACTGAAAAGTATAGAAAACTTATGAAAGAAATTGAAGAAGACACAAAGAAATGGAAAAAGATTCCAAGTTCCTGGGTAGGAAGAACAAATATTGTTAAAATGTCGATACTACCCAAAGCAATCTACATATTCAATGCAATCCCTATCAAAGTAACACCAGCATTCTTCACAGAGCTAGAACAAATAATCCCAAAATTTGTATGGAACCAGAAAAGACCCCGAATAGCCAAAGCAATCTTGAAAAAGAAAACCAAAGCAGGAAGCATCACAATCCCAGACTTCAAGCTATACTACAAAGATGTAATCATCAAGACAGTATGGTTCTGGCACAGGAACAGACAGATCAATGGAATAGAATAGAGAACCCAGAAATGGACCCACAAATGTATGGCCAACTAATCTTTGACAAAGCAGGAAAGAATATCCAATGGAATAAGGACAGTTTCTTCAGCAAGTGGTGCTGGGAAAACTGGACAGCAACATGCAGAAGAATTAACTGGGACCACTTTCTTACACCATACACAAAAATAAACTCGAAATGGATGTAGGTCTTAAATGTAAGACAGGAAGGCATCAAAATCCTTGAGGAGAAAGCAGGCAAAAACCTCTTTGATCTTGGCTGCAGCAACTTCTTACTCAACACATCTTTGGAGGCAACGGAAACAAAAGAAAAATGAACTACTGGGACCTCATCAAAATAAAAAGCTTCTGCACAGCAAAGGAAAAAAATCAACAACACTAAAAGGCAACTGACAGAATGGGAGAAGATATTTGCAAATGACATATCAGATAAAGCGTTAGGATCCAAAATCTACAAAGAAGTTATCAAACTCAACACCCAAAAAAAACCAAAGAATCCAGTGAAGAAATGGGCAAAATACATGAATAGACACTTCTCCAAAGAAGACATCCAGATGGCCAACCGACACATGAAAAAATGCTCAACATCACTCATAATCAGGGAAATACAAATCAAAACCACAGTGAGATACCACCTTAAACCTGTCAGAATGGCTAACATTAACAACTCAGGCAACAACAGATGTTGGCGAGGATGTGGAGAAAGAGGTTCTCTTTTGCATTGTTGGTGGGAATGCAAGCTGGTGCAGCCACTCTGGAAAACAGTATGAAGGTTCCTCAAAAAACTAAAAATGGAACTACCCTATGACCCAGCAATTGCACTACTAGGCATTTATCCAAGGGATACAGGTGTGCTGCTTCAAAGGGACACATGCACCCCCATGTTTATAGCAACACTATCAACAATAGCCAAAGTATGGAAAGAGCCCAAATGTCCATTGAAGGATGAATGGATAAAGAAGATGTGGTGTATATATATATATATATATATATGTATGTATTAATTACTCGACAATCAAAAAGAATGAAATCTTGCCATTTGCAACTA
>NW_026057578.1:49654528-49728094 GCF_023721935.1 Panthera uncia | reverse complement strand
GCTATGTTCTTTCTGCCACTGAGACTCCTCTTGCTTTTCCCTATAGCCTCTCACCCCTCACCCTTGCCAACGTCTCAATGGAAAAATTAATGGCTCAGCTCTCCCCACCACTTATCTGTTCTGCACATGGCACCTGTGTAAGGCCTGTACTACATGAATTTAAACTATCAACAATGTGTGTGGTCTTGCCACAGCTATTTATCTGCTAGAATGTTCTGCTCCAGCCTGGCAGCAGTTAAGTGATGAGAAAATTAGCCTTTCCTTACTGTAATTTACAAGGCTGTGCAAAGCTTAAGTAAGTATGGCACACAGATAGAAAGTTGTATAGGGATTCCAAAGGATCTCTCTACTTTTCTCCAGTCCATTCCTGCACACAGATACCCTCCAGGTACTGATTTTAATTAATTATTCCTTACATAGGAATATAGAGTGGTCACTAAAGGATGACTATTTTATCATACATAACAATTATGCTCAGATAAAATTAATCTATGTGCAATTCATATTTGCATAATTATAAACGCACAATCATAAATAAAACACAATGGACTTCAGAGGACCACAACAAACAAACTGCAGAATTAGTATTATTGACATTAGTAAAAGAAATAGATGGTAAATCAAAGTTACTTGCCATGATTTGGGAAACTATTTGAAGTGTTTGGGTCTAACACAAGTACACACCAGTTTTATACCTTATTTTTTAGCATAGGTTTCAGCAGTAATAAAACTTTAATTCGCTTTTTCAAGTGTGTGGCAATTTGAATGCAGTTCCTTACCTTTGACTATAAATATCTAATATTGTAGAGTCTATTTCAGGAGATTTGTCAATATCTACTGAATTTATAATATAAAGTTTGTTAAAGTAGCAAACCTTGAAACTCAGTATCTAACTTTTAACCAAAGAACTGAATGTAGATCATTTTCCCAAAAGAAATCAATGTTAAAAAACTTTTAATGCAAAAACTTAATAAAAACTGTATCTCACTAGCACCTGGGTTAACTAACGTTTTAGTGTTTGCCTCAACCAGTCTACAGAATGTTTTTGTAGATGATGCCATTAATTCTAATAACCAACCTAGGTAACCATTTTACCTATGGAAACACGAAGGCTTAGAGACCTGCTCAAGCACCAGGAAAGGCAGAGAGGTAACCAAGTTAGTCCCATTTGAAACACAAAACTAATGGCTTCCTCTGCTTCCAGACCCACGAACAACAGCTGATCTACCCGTATTGTGTGGGGACACCGGAAAGACTTTTAAATTTTCTTGTCAGACAGAGCAGAAGAGAAACATGGACACTTCTGGTTTTTAGAAAGAAGTTAGTAGCAATGTGAGAAAATGGGCTGAAGAAGGTTGGAAGGATGGAAAGAAAACCACTTGCTAGGCCACTGTCGAGATATGACAGGAAGATCTGGCAGAATCAAGTACTCCAAAATATTTATTAACTACTAATCATGGGTGAAAGATGATTAAGGGAGGAGACTGCAATAGAATTTGCTCCTCAAGGATTTCTCAGCCCTGTCTTGCAAGTAAGACTTGTATTTATGACCCTCATAAAATGTGATAAAGGCTAACGAAGGGGGGGACAGATGAGGTGCTTTGGAAATTTACTTAGGAAATTTTGGTGTAAAAAGGAACTTTATTTCTCAAATATTAGAGCTTCTGTAAAATACAACAAGAAATCACCCCCAGTGATTTCCTCCCAATAATATCTTGCAAAGGCAGAAGGTCCACCTATGAGGGATGCTAGGTACAGACTTTCTATCTTATGGTAAGTTAACCACATGACCTCCAGTATCTTTACCAACTCTGAAGTTTTATGGCGCTCCCAAGAACAAAAAAGCCTTTGCGATGAATTAGCTTCAGAAATGAATAGATTCTGCAGGTTTCCCTCCCTCTTACTCCTCAAGAATACTTAGTGCCTTATTAAAATGTCCTAAGTTTTCTTTGTTCACACCATCTAATTGAACATCACTTTTCCCCCCACCTTTTAAATGTTTCTTAAACTTTATAAATTGCTTAAAAACAAGTATGCAATGATCAACCAGGAACAAACTTGACTCAGGTCAAACTTAGGTAGCTGATTGCTCTAACCTTCTAGTTACAAAGACCCAAGTTAAAAAAAATTTTTTAATATTTATTTTTGAGAGACAGAGAGAGAAGACAGAGCACAAGCGGGGGAGGGGCAGAAAGAGATGGAGACACAGAATCTGAAGCAGGCTCCAGGCTCTGAGCTGTCAGCACAGAGCCCGACGCGGGGCTTGAACTCACGGACTGTGAGATCATGACCTGAGCCAAAATCAGGCGCCTAACCAACTGAGCCACCCAGGTGCCCCCAGAATTACAGATTTTTTAAAAGGGATGACACCAGCACACGTATTAATTTGCTAGTTTTGCCTGGTTCAAAGGGTTATTTCATGAAGGGCTGTGGGTACGATACAATCTTCCCCAATACGGTCTTTACACAGTAACATCCATAAAAAAAACTGTGTTGGGGTGCCTGGGTGGCTCAGTCGGTTAAAGCATCAACTTCAGCTCTACCCCTCTGTGTCTCATGCTCTATGTCTCTCTGTCTCTCAATAATAAATAAATGTTAATTTTTTTAAAAGATCTGTAATTTTTAGTAGATAAAATTAGAGAAAGAGTGTCTGTTATGTGTGTAAGCATATATAATACAGCTGACTTTACCCATTTGACAATTAAGGAGTCTGTGTGCCTGAAGGAGAAAGAGAGAACACACACAAAAAAAACAGTAAATGGGGTAAAACACTAACAACAGGTGAAGCTTGAAGAACATAGAGGTATTATTTTTATATTTGCAGTATATCTGTGAACAGTTTCCAATATTTTCAAGTAAAATATATATTTTTTTTTCACTGTGTTATTTAGTCATCTTTTTTTTTAATATATGAAATTTACTGTCAAATTGGTTTCCATACAACACCCAGTGCTCATCCCAAAAGGTGCCCTCCTCAATACCCATCACCCACCCTGCCCTCCCTCCCACCCCCCATCAACCCTCAGTTTGCTCTTAGTTTTTAACAGTCTGTTATGCTTTGACTTTCTCCCACTCTAACCTCTTTTTTTTTTCCTTCCCCTCCCCCATGGGTTTCTGTTAAGTTTCTCAGGATCCACATAAGAGTGAAACCATATGGTATCTGTCTTTCTCTGTATGGTTTATTTCACTTAGCATCACACTCTCCAGTTCCATCCACGTTGCTACAAAAGGCCATATTTCATTTTTTCTCATTGCCACGTAGTATTCCATTGTGTATATAAACCACAATTTCTTTATCCATTCATCAGTTGATGGACATTTCGGCTCTTTCCATAATTTGGCTATTGTTGAGAGTGCTGCTATAAACATTGGGGTACAAGTGCCCCTATGCATCAGTACTCCTGTATCCCTTGGATAAATTCCTAGCAGTGCTATTGCTGGGTCATAGGGTAGGTCTATTTTTAATTTTCTGAGGAACCTCCACACTGCTTTCCAGAGCAGCTGCACCAATTTGCATTCCCACCAACAGTGCAAGAGGGTTCCTGTTTCTCCACATGCTCTCCAGCATCTATAGTCTCCTGATTTCTTCATTTTGGCCACTCTGACTGGCGTGAGGTGGTATCTGAGTGTGGTTTTGATTTGTATTTCCCTGATAAGGAGCGACGTTGAACATCTTTTCATGTGCCTGTTGGCCATCCGGATGTCTTCTTTAGAGAAGTGTCTATTCATGTTGTCTGCCCATTTCTTCACTGGGTTATTTGTTTTTCGGGTGTGGAGTTTGATGAGCTCTTTATAGATTTTGGAGACTAGCCCTTTGTCCGATATGTCATTTGCAAATATCTTTTCCCATTCCGTTGGTTGCCTTTTAGTTTTGTTGGTTGTTTCCTTTGCTGTGCAGAAGCTTTTTATCTTCATAAGGTCCCAGTAATTCACTTTTGCTTTTAATTCCCTTGCCTTTGGGGATGTGCTGAGTAAGAGATTGCTACGGCTGAGGTCAGAGAGGTCTTTTCCTGCTTTCTCCTCTAAGGTTTTGATGGTTTCCTGTCTCACATTCAGGTCCTTTATCCATTTTGAGTTTATTTTTGTGAATGGTGTGAGAAAGTGGTCTAGTTTCAACCTTCTGCATGTTGCTGTCCAGTTCTCCCAGCACCATTTGTTAAAGAGACTGTCTTTTTTCCATTGGATGTTCTTTCCTGCTTTGTCAAAGATGAGTTGGCCATACGTTTGTGGGTCTAGTTCTGGGGTTTCTATTCTATTCCATTGGTCTATGTGTCTGTTTTTGTGCCAATACCATGCTGTCTTGATGATTACAGCTTTGTAGTAGAGGCTAAAGTCTGGGATTGTGATGCCTCCCGCTTTGGTCTTCTTCTTCAAAATTACTTTGGCTATTCGGGGCCTTTTGTGGTTCCATATGAATTTTAGGATTGCTTGTTCTAGTTTCGAGAAGAATGCTGGTGCAATTTTGATTGGGATTGCATTGAATGTGTAGATAGCTTTGGGTAGTATTGACATTTTGACAATATTTATTCTTCCAATCCATGAGCAGGGAATGTCTTTCCATTTCTTTATATCTTCTTCAATTACCTGCATAAGCTTTCTATAGTTTTCAGCATACAGATCTTTTACATCTTTGGTTAGATTTATTTGTAGGTATTTTATGCTTCTTGGTGCAATTGTGAATGGGATCAGTTTCTTCATTTGTCTTTCTGTTGCTTCATTGTTAGTGTATAAGAATGCAACTGATTTCTGCACATTGATTTTGTATCCTGCAACTTTGCTGAATTCATGTATCAGTTCTAGCAGACTTTTGGTGGAGTCTATCGGATTTTCCATGTATAATATCATGTCATCTGCAAAAAGCGAAAGCTTGACTTCATCTTTGCCAATTTTGATGCCTTTGATTTCCTTTTGTTGTCTGATTGCTGATGCTAGAACTTCCAGCACTATATTAAACAACAGCAGTGAGAGTGGGCATCCCTGTCGTGTTCCTGATCTCAGGGAAAAAGCTCTCAGTTTTTCCCCGTTGAGGATGATGTTAGCTGTGGGCTTTTCATAAATGGCCTTTATGATCTTTAAGTATGTTCCTTCTATCCCGACTTTCTCGAGGGTTTTTATTAAGAAAGGGTGCTGGATTTTGTCAAAGGCCTTTTCTGCATCGATTGACAGGATCATATGGTTCTTCTCTTTTTTTTTGTTAATGTGATGTATCACGTTGACTGATTTGCGAATGATGAACCAGCCCTGCATCCCAGGAATGAATCCCACTTGATCATGGTGAATAATTCTTTTTATATGCTGTTGAATTCGATTTGCTAGTATCTTATTGAGAATTTTTGCATCCATATTCATCAGAGATATTGGCCTGTAGTTCTCTTTTTTTACTGGGTCTCTGTCTGGTTTAGGAATCAAAGTAATACTGGCTTCATAGAATGAGTCTGGAAGTTTTCCTTCCCTTTCTATTCCTTGGAATAGCTTGAGAAGGATAGGTATTATCTCTGCTTTAAACGTCTGGTAGAACTCCCCTGGGAAGCCATCTGGTCCTGGACTCTTATTTGTTGGGAGATTTTTGATAACCGATTCAATTTCTTCGCTGGTTATGGGTCTGTTCAAGCTTTCTATTTGCTCCTGATTGAGTTTTGGAAGAGTGTGGGTGTTTAGGAATTTGTCCATTTCTTCCAGGTTGTCCAATTTGTTGGCATATAATTTTTCATAGTATTCCCTGATAGTTGTTTGTATCTCTGAGGGATTGGTTGTAATAATTCCATTTTCATTCATGATTTTATCTATTTGGGTCATCTCCCTTTTCTTTTTGAGAAGCCTGGCTAGAGGTTTGTCAATTTTGTTTATTTTTTCAAAAAACCAACTCTTGGTTTCGTTGATCTGCTCTACAGTTTTTTTAGATTCTATATTGTTTATTTCTGCTCTGGTCTTTATTATTTCTCTTCTTTTGCTGGGTTTAGGCTGCCTTTGCTGTTCGGCTTCTATTTCCTTTAGGTGTGCTGTTAGATTTTGTATTTGGGATTTTTCTTGTTTCTTGAGATAGGCCTGGATTGCAATGTATTTTCCTCTCAGGACTGCCTTCGCTGCGTCCCAAAGCGTTTGGATTGTTGTATTTTCATTTTCGTTTGTTTCCATATATTTTTAAATTTCTTCTCTAATTGCCTGGTTGACCCACTCATTCGTCAGTAGGGTGTTCTTTAACCTCCATGCTTTTGGAGGTTTTCCAGACTTTTTCCTGTGGTTGATTTCAAGCTTCATAGCATTGTGGTCTGAAAGTATGCATGGTATAATTTCAATTCTTGTAAACTTATGAAGGGCTGTTTTGTGACCCAGTATATGATCTATCTTGGAGAATGTTCCATGTGCACTCGAGAAGAAAGTATATTGTGTTGCTTTGGGATGCAGAGTTCTAAATATATCTGTCAAGTCCATCTGATCCAATGTGTCATTCAGGGCCCTTGTTTCTTTATTGACTGTGTGTCTAGATGATCTATCCATTTCTGTAAGTGGGGTGTTAAAGTCCCCTGCAATGACCACATTCTTATCAATAAGGTTGCTTATGTTTATGAGTAATTGTTTTATATATCTGGGGGCTCCAGTATTTGGCGCATAGACATTTATAATTGTTAGCTCTTCCTGATGGATAGACCCTGTGATTATTATATAATGCCCTTCTTCATCTCTTGTTACAGCCTTTAATTTAAAGTCTAGTTTGTCTGATATAAGTATGGCTACTCCAGCTTTCTTTTGGCTTCCAGTAGCATGATAAATAGTTCTCCATCCCCTCACTCTCAATCTAAAGGTGTCCTCAGATCTAAGATGAGTCTCTTGTAGACAGCAAATAGATGGGTCTTGTTTTTTTATCCATTCTGATACCCTATGTCTTTTGGTTTGCGCATTTAATCCATTTACATTCAGTGTTATTATAGAAAGATACGGGTTTAGAGTCATTGTGATGTCTGTATGTTTTATGCTTGTAGTGATGTCTCTGGTACTTTGTCTCACAGGATCCCCCTTAGGATCTCTTGTAGGGCTGGTGTCGTGGTGACAAATTCCTTCAGTTTTTGTTTGTTTGGGAAGACCTTTATCTCTCCTTCTATTCTAAATGACAGACTTGCTGGATAAAGGATTCTCGGTTGCATATTTTTTCTGTTTAGCACACTGTAGATATCGTGCCAAGCCTTTCTGGCCTGCCAAGTTTCAAAGGAGAGATCAGTCACGAGTCTTATAGGTCTCCCTTTATATGTGAGGGCACATTTATCCCTTGCTGCTTTCAGAATTTTCTCTTTATCCTTGTATTTTGCCAGTTTCACTATGATATGTCGTGCAGAAGATCGATTCAAGTTACGTCTGAAAGGAGTTCTCTGTGCCTCTTGGATTTCAATGCCTTTTTCCTTCCCCAGTTCAGGGAAGTTCTCAGCTATAATTTCTTCAAGTACCCCTTCAGCACCTTTCCCTCTCTCTTCCTCCTCTGGGATACCAATTATGCGTATATTATTTCTTTTTAGTGTATCACTTAGTTCTCTAATTTTCCCCTCATACTCCTGGGTTTTTTTTATCTCTCTTTCTTTCAGCTTCCTCTTTCTCCATAACTTTATCTTCTAGTTCACCTATTCTCTCCTCTGCCTCTTCAAGCCAAGCCGTCGTGGTTTCCATTTTGTTTTGCATTTCGTTTAAAGCGTTTTTCAGCTCCTCATGACTGTTCCTTAGTCCCTTGATCTCTGTGGCAAGAGATTCTCTGCTGTCCTGTATACTGTTTTCAAGCCCAACGATTAATTTTATGACTATTATTCTAAATTCACTTTCTGTTATATTATTTAAATCCTTTTTGATCAGTTCATTAGCTGTTGTTATTTCCTGGAGATTCTTCTGAGGGGAATTCTTCCGTTTGGTCATTTTGGAGTCCCTGGAGTGGTGAGGACCTGCAGGGCACTTCCCCTGTGCTGTGGTGTATAACTGGAGTTGGTGGGCGGGGCCGCAGTCCGACCTGATGTCTGCCCCAGCCCACCGCTGGGGCCACAGTCAGACTGGTGTGTGCCTTCTCTTCCCCTCTCCTAGGGGCGGGATTCACTGTGGGGTGGCGTGGCCGGTCTGGGCTACTTGCACACTGCCAGGCTTGTGTTGCTGGGGATCTGGTGTATTAGCTGGGGTGGGCAGGCAAGGTGCACGGGGGCTGGAGGGGCAGGCTTAGCTTGCTTCTCCTTAGGTGATCCACTTCAGGAGGGGCCCTGTGGCAGCGGGAGGGAGTCAGATCCGCTGCCGGAGGTTTGGCTCCGCAGAAGCACAGAGTTGGGTGTTTGCGCTGCGCGAGCAAGTTCCCTAGCAGGAACTGGTTCCCTTTGGGATTTTGGCTGGGGGATGGGCGAGGGAGATGGCGCTGGTGAGCGCCTTTGTTCCCCGCCAAGCTGAGCTCTGCCGTCCGGGGGCTCAGCAGCTCTCCCTCCCTTTGTCCTCCAGCCTTCCCGCTTTCCGAGCAGAGCTGTTAACTTATGACCTCCCAGACGCTGAGTCGCGCTTGCTGTCGGAACACAGTCCGTCCGGCCCCTCCACTTTTGCCAGCCAGACTCGGGGGCTCTGCTTGGCCGGCGAGCCGCCCCTCCGCCCCGGCTCCCTCCCGCCAGTCCGTGGAACGCGCTCAGCCTCGCCGCCCTTCCTACCCTCTTCCGTGGGCCTCTCGTCTGCTCTTGGCTCCAGAGACTCTGTTCTGCTAATCCTCTGGCGGTTTTCTGGGTTCTTTAGGCAGGTGTAGGTGGAATCTAAGTGATCAGCAGGACGCGTGGTGAGCCCAGCGTCCTACGCTGCCATCTTCCGGAACCCCCTCGTAAAATATATTTTTTAATTAAGGAATCACTTGTCAAAGTTTGGGAAGAAATATAGGTGAAAAAACTCTTAACAGTCATCACAAGCCAAAGAAAAACCATAAACATCTGGTGTGAGTTTATATATGTTATAATTCATACTCATATATATTCACATAAAACATACATTCAGGTTTATTGGGTATTTTCACTGCAATTTTTTTTTCAAATTTACCTGCTGCAGGGAAGTGATTTCTTAGGTGCTAGAGTGTTAGTATTAAATTTTTCCTTAACGCTCATTTACTTTGAGAGACAGAGACAAAGCACGAACAGGGGAAGGGTAGAGAGAGAGGGAGACACAGAACCCAAGGCAGGCTCCAGGCTCTGAGCTGTCAGCACAGAGCCCCACGTGGGACTCAAACTCGCAAAATGTGAGGTCATGACCTGAGCTGAAGTTGAACACTTAACTGACTGAGCCACCCAGGCGCCCCTAGAATGTTAGTATTAATTCTGCATCTTCCTTGTGTCACTTTCGGCTTATTTCGCTGCTCCAGATTTTAAAAGTGATTCTGGTTTGTGAGGCTTGAGAGAGTGTGAAAATAAAACCAGCCTGTATCCACAGACCAAAGGGCTGCCACATTTAGGAGGCTAGTAACAGATCAAGCACATTACCTTTTTCACCCTAGGAGATCTACGTCAGCTATCCACAAATGACATCTTTCTTCACATCTGTCAGAAATCTTTGTTTAAAACAAAATGAAAGAAAGAAATTTCTGAGAAAACTTTTCTGGTTGATGATGCTTCTGTGTTTAAATGCTATGCCAAACAGACTATTTTGAGCAAATGGAGGATTTAAAAATCTTCGCATCATTCATTCAAATACATGCAAATATTCTTCAGAGTAATACTTGTTTTCAGGTAAAGAAGATTCTTAACTTATGTGCAAATCTGGTCAGTTTTGCTAGGTTTAGAAAGTATCCTGGGGGGGGGGTGTCACTGCAATTAGTTCAAACTTCCCAACTAGGAATTCATTTGGTCTTTCAAATAATATGCATAAGCATCTCCTGGAAGGAATGAAGCTGCAAGATGTATTTAGAACAAAAGAAAAACGAAAGGAGGAAAGATCACAGCTTTTTTCTTATGTAGAAAAAATTGTGTACATTATATACAATATATGATTATGAAAGCTTATTTTTAAATTTCTAAACATACATCAAAAACTGAGAAGGAAAAGTAAAAGAAAATGACACCAAGAAGAGTCTTGCCTAGGCGGCTCAGTTAAGCCTCCAATTCTTGGTATCTGTTCAGGTTGTGATCTCACGGTCTTGAGATCTAGCCCTGCATCGGGCTCCACTCTGGGTATAGAGCCTGCTTGGGATGTTCTCTCTCCCTCTCTCTCTCTGCTCCTCCCCTGCTCACACTCTCTCAAGACAAATAAACTTAAAAAAAATAACACCAAGGTCATTACCAGCTTAGAGGCCCTCAGCAATCAGAATAAGCTTAAGAAGTATGATGAAGGCTAAGCATGAAGTACGAAGAGGACAGGAAGACCCCTCACACAGATGTACGTGTGTGTCTCATCCTTTCAGAGAATATACTAAAAGCATGGGCCTGGGAGACAAGCATGTCAGCTGCAGAATTTCTTCAAAGAAAAGCTGTAGGAGAGGCAAACTAGTAAGAGAGGGAGAAGGCAGGACCTGTCTGGAAGCCGCACCTGCATTGCAAGCACATTCTTTTTTTTCTTCTTAGTGTTTGTTTAGTTTTGAGAGAGAGCGAGTGAGCAAGCAGTGTGAGTGGGGGGCAGAGAAAGGAAACACAGAATCCAAAGCAGGCTCCAAGCTGTCAGCTGTCTGCACAGAGCCTGATGCAGGGCTCAATCCCATGAATCATAAGCCTGAGTCAGGCGCTCAACCAACTGAGCCACCCAGGCTCCCCACAAGCACATTCTTCTACTTAGATTGCATCATTAATGGGGGGGGGGAGTACTTTTAGGGACTTAATAGAAATTTAGAGGAAGCACTTCGTGTACCATTCTTGGCCAATACCTCTGAAATAGAAAGACATATCCATACTTGGGCTAGAAGGATAATAGTTTCTATCACTTTGAACTAAGTGAGTTCTTCGGAAATCACTTTCTACACTCCTAAATTGGGTTATTTTACAAATTGGGTTATATGAACTCAACAAAAGGAGATTATTACTAATCTTTGATTCTCTGTATCATCCAGGTATTAGAAATTCCCTCTGATTTACGAGTCTATGTTCTATTCCAGGAATATGGATCCATTCTTCTCCTCATCAAAACTGAGGGGTTTAATCCTGGAGGTTTTTAAGAGAATATTGGCGATAGAAAAGCTGAGCATTAAGTGTAGGCATTAATAATGTCTTTTCACAGTGTTTTTTCCTTATCTTTTGTATTAGGCTTTTTAAACCAAGTGTCGTATCTTGCTAATTAACTGTGGTAGAAAGTTATCACCTGGGTAGAACATGTTAAAAAATAATTATATATTCCTTGGCATTGTGGTTCTTGGATGAAGGAAGAACACCAATCTTTGCCATCATTTCATCTTCCATTTTTACCCCTTTCTGTCAGCCACTCTTTTCCTTCTTGGTGTACTAGGAGAATCTTAAGAGACCACCAAACCTGAATAACTCTGATATTTAATAGGAAGATAAAGGGGTCTCTCACCACATCAGAAGCAATGAGAATTACCAAATAAACACAAGGGAGAAACCTACATTCCTAGTGCTAGCACTAGACTTACAACTTCACTCTTTACAATTCATCCTTGGAGAGGGGCACATGAGTGGCTTGGTCAGTCAAGGGTCAAGCTGTTGATTTCAGCTCACAGTTGTGAGATCAAGCCTACCTCAGGCTCTGCTCTGATGGCACGGAAGCTGATTGAGATTTGCACTCTCTCTGCTCCTCCTCTCTCACTCTCTCTCACTCTTTCTCACTCTCAAAATAGACAAACATTAAAAAAAATTATCCTTGGAGAAAGGGAACCCTTGTGCACTGTTGGTGGGAATGTAAATTGGTACAACCACTATGAAAACAGTATGGAAGCTCCTCAAAAAAATTAAACACAAATACTATAGGATCCAACAATTCTACTACTATTTAGCCAAAGAAAACAAACACTAATTTGAAAAGACGTATGAACCCCTATGTTCACTGTAGCATTATTTACAATAGCCAAGGTATGGAAGCAACTGAAATGTCCATCAATAGATGGATAAAGAAGATGTGCTGTGTACACACACACACACACACACACACACACAGGAATATTACTTAGCTGTAAAAATAGAATGAGATTCTGCCATTTGCAACAATATGGATGGACATAGAAGGTATTATGCTAAGTGAAATAAGTCAGGCAGAGGAATACAAATACCATATGATTTCAGTTATGTGTGGAACCTAAAAAAAAACAAAACAAACCAGAAATGGACTGAAGGGTACTGGTGTTTGCCAGAGGGAGGGGGAGGGGGAATGGACAAAATAGGTGAAGGGGATTGAGAGGTACTAAAGCTCAACTTTAAGTCACAAGCATGAGGAGGAGTACAGCATAGGGAGTATAATCAATGGTATGTAATAGTGTTGTATGGTGACAGATGGTAGCTAGACTTAGTGTAGTCAGTACCGTATAATGTATAGAACTGTTGAATCAATGTTGCACACTTGAAACTAATATAACATTATGTCAACTATACTGCAATAAAAAAGTTTAAGAAATTAATTCTTAGGCCAGGTGGTAATTTAATCTACACTTTGGCCAGACTTTTCTTGGAGGTCTGGATGTGACCAAGGAAGAACACAACTTTTCAGTTAGGAACTGTTCTCTAAGCATTTTCTAGCCAATAGTTTCCACAGTAACTTTGGATGGAAGACATCTGTCTGTGACTTCTGTAAAGAGAAGTAGGAGAAAAAGACAACTAGCATTTCTAAGTGCCCACCAAGGATGAGGCACCCAAGAATGTTTATCCCATATAACTATTATCACCATCTTGGTAAGTCAACATTATTACCCCATTTTATAGATGCAGAAACAAAGGCAAGGAAGGAAGAGTTGTATGGTCAGATTTAAACACAAGCTTGTTCTGTTTGTCCTATGCCATGCTGTGCCATTGTCCACAAGTATGACCACTGTAACGAGGACGACTAGCATGGGCCCCAGTCATGCTCTCAGTGATGTTAGCCACCTGACAAATTTACTACCACACTTGCATCTCTGGGTAACCGTTCCCCTCCATTCTTAGCTCAATGAATGTGTGCAGTAAGAACAAAACAGCCCCAGAGAACATTTGGATAAACAATGGGACTCAATAGGTTACAGTAAAGTTTCCAGAAAATACTGTCGGAGAAGTTCAGGATGTATATTAAGGAGTTTGGTTAATAAGAAATCAAAATTAGTGTTTTTAGGGGGGAGGAGCAGGTGTGTGTGTGCATGAGCACATGTGTTTACCTCATCACGGAATCAAACCAAATCCTATAAATGAGTACTGAATATATGCCTACTTGTAATATGGAGAGTGCATAAAAGGGAAAGGTATAATCCTGAAGGGCTACGACAAGCACTTCTAACGTAAGAAATCACGAAAGAAACTAAGACTAAGGAGGTCAATATTTTAAATAAATCCTATTTTTCACCACTAAATAGTTCACTAGATAAAAGAGCTCATTTGGTTCCCCAATTTTAAAGTATAACTAATTAGATGATAATCAACATGGTATTTGCCATCACACGTTTAGACAATGTAGAATATGATGATCCATTACATCAATAATCAGTTACATTTAGAACTAATTATTTGAAATAAAGGTGAGCTCATATGCACAGAATCTGCCAATATTCTCAAAGGAAAACATTATTGGGGCACCTGGGTGGTTCAGGCAGTTGGGCGTCCAACTTCAGCTCAGGTCATGATCTCATAGCTTATGAGTTCGAGCCCCGCATCAGGCTCTGTGCTGACAGCCCAGAGTCTGAAGCCTGCTTCAGATTCTGTGTCTCCCTCTCTCTCTGCCCCTCCCCGACTCACGCTCTGTCTCACTCCTTCAAAAATAAATAAACATTAAAAAAAAATTTTTAAAAAGGAAAACATTATTCAGTGAAGAAAAGATTTTCATTTTCTCTTGTGAAAAGAAATAAAAAGATTGAAAATATGATTTTAATTACAGACAACATGGAGGGTAATAAGGATTTGAAATTTCAAATACAATTTTCAAATATTTCAAATCATATTGTTTTTTTCTCTCAATGATTTTTGTAGCTCCATATTTACTAAGTGAAATATAGAAAACTAAATTGTCTTGGGATATTTCCTTGAAATAGCTTTTAAGAAAATAAAAATTTAAATGATACGATCAGAAAATATTCCTGGTTTACAACACCTTAAATTAAAGCTGTTTGCAGACAAGAAGTCATCGGAGGAGTCAGTATCCCACAGTAAGATTTCTTGGACAAAAAAGGAGGATAGTGGATAAACTGGTCCTGGGGAGGCACGTGGTATGACTCAGGAAGCAGAGAATATGTTGTTGGTTGATGTTGGCTGACCTGGTCCCACACACAGCCAGCAGAACGACCCTCAGCTCTACCTCCTGCCTGGAGCTTCTCTTCTTGCAAACTCATCTGCCTCTGTATCCATCTTTACCACTTTCCTAGAGCTAGTTTTCCGAAAAGGATTAATGCAATTCCCATGGCATAATTTTAGTGTGCAGAAGGGTGCCTGAAGCCGACTGAAAGTTCTGTGAAGGCAGAGTACACCTTCTCCGTATTTACATCGGGAGTCTTGGCCCATATTTAGGTTGTGCTAGGTTTACAGGCATACAGGAATGCACTGGAGTGTTCCTAATGTTCGATTTGGCCACCAGATGTCAGTACATGATAACGAATGCTGTAATACCACATTAAGCCAGAAAAGCTTAAAAGGCCATTTTCAAGAGTTTAATTTGGCAGAGTAGAAAAGAGCAGACAGATTTACAGGCAGTACATTGTGATAGTATCTGGAAAAAAGATGAGAATCTCTGGACCCTACTAACCCCCAGTTATTGATACTATGTCCTCTCAGATGGGGAAATCCATGTCCCATTTTTTTAAAAGTGTCTCTAAAATTTAGTTTTTAAAAAGTAAAATGTGCATTAGTAAGCACATAATAATGAAAGCTCAGTTGTATATAAATAACTTAAACTAATTAGGAAAATCCTAGATGTAGAGTTTAGATTTAAATTATCCAAAACATAGATCTATGTCAATTACTAGGCATTTAATAATCATACTGTTGTGTATATACGTGAATTAAAGAGCCAGAAAAAAAAAAAAGCGTGAGAAGGTTTTTTTTTATGCAAAAAATCAAATATCCCACAAACAACTGAAACTTCCCCAGATTTCATAGTTGGAATTACAAATGTTTGGTCTTTTTAACTAAAGACTACTGTACAAAACATTAACTTTTGATATATGAAAACGAAAAGTACAATTGTCAAGGCCTGTTCACTCTCCTCCCTCAACATGGTTCAGACCCACCCATTTATCCCATTTCTCCTCCAACAATGGATTTAGGGCACTGGTCACCTTGCTCGCCATAACCACCCTCCTACACTGCAGCTTTGTCCCTTCTGAGTCCATTCTCCACCCTGTAGGCAGAGGTCACTTTAAAAACACAAATTTGACCATGCATTCCCCTGCCTGGAGCACCAGCAACTTCCTAATGCCTTCAGGTTGAAGCTCAGCCCTTGGTTTTGCAAGGCCTACAGAGCACTCCCGGATCTGCCTCCAGCTCACTCAGCCAGGTTTCTTCTCATTCCTCGGTTCCAGAACTATTTTAGTGATTAATGCTGCCACATGAAATGGTGTTCTTTCTGAGAAATACTCATTCACACATCAGCATGTTAATTCCTACTCATGCACTGCCTCCTCCAGGAAATCTATGATTTGATCCTCCCTAATTTTACCCATCCCCCAACACACACTAGTATGTAGGTGCATACTACATAGGTAAGTGTATAGCACATCATTTATGCATCGCAGTAACTATAGCTGTTTACAGAGTATTACTCCTTTATACCTTGCAGTCCTTCCTTCTTACATCTCACTTGGCATACTCTATACTCTTAATCATCTTAGCTATCCTGTAGCTAAATCTTTTTCCAAGGCCTAGAGATACTATCTCCGCAACCCAAGGTCACACATTCTTAAAATTTTACAGAGCTTGGAGTAGTAGCCACACACTGCAATCCAAGTCCTGAGCTCTTCCCAATATCCTGGGCTACTTCCAAAGGCCATTAAATGGGAACCATTTGATAGGAATATGGCAGAGATTATTGAAGAGTACTAATAGGGGTGCCAGACTGGCTCAGTCAGCAGAGCATACGACTCTTGCTATTTGGGTTGCGAGTTCAAGCCCCATGTTGGGAATAGAGCTTACTTTAAAAAAAAAAGTACCAATAAAAGCATTAAAGAACAACAGATACAACTCTACAGATGATAAGCCTTCAAAAATATTTGTATACACTCAGACAGAAAGTTGCTGAATTTGCCTTCTTCCTCTTTTTAGTACCTGAATTAGGAACCCAAAATTGCTTTCCAGAAGTTAAATGGTCCTACTTACTGGCTTTAATTTGTATGCATTTGGCTTGCTTCTTGCTAACTGCTTTAGGACATAAGCTGTATCTTGAGTTTTCTTCATCAGTATGTTTACAGTATTTTGTCAGGGATTTCTCCTCTTTTTTCTGTCCTCATGCTAATGTAATACATAGGAAGCTTACCTTTTCCATAACCTAATGTGAGTGTTCCCACATGTCTGCAGTCAGAATGGCTTTACGGAGTATCACAGAAGAGGAGACCTAGGGTAGGCCTCTCTGAGAAAGACCTATGTTGATTTCCACAGCAAAAGGGAAGGTTAGAACTGGGAAGGAGCTCAACAAGATGCTCTGTGAAAATGTACTACTTTAAGGAGGCATTCCTTCTTGCCTCCTTGGAGAGACCATGAGTCAACAAAACCCTTTAAGAATCACTAAGCCAGCCAGAATTCTGGTTCACGGCTCCTTAAGGGATCAGGCTTTCAACAAGAGCATCTAAGAATTAATCTCACTATTCAAAAGGTATTAAGAGAGATGTTTAGAGTAGAGTGCCAACTGAAAAACTCTACTTCTTTAGTCTCCTGAAGCATAGGTCTGCATGAAGTCATGCATTTGGGCTTCTTACCTAAGATACCTGTATTAGCACTCCAGCTCTCCACTGGGCCTGTATTCCAACCCTGGGTTATAAACCCTGGGCTAGGGTTATTATGCTTGGGTGTCCAGAAACCTCCACGTCCCAAAAATGGGCTGAGGTCTTGCTATGAAATGAGTTACCATCTAACTCCTGTTTCTTAACCATGTTTTTCCAACTAGATCTCCTAGATTGTCCATACATACCTGAGAAGTGCACATAGTTGGAATCACCTTGGGGCAGTGACTACCATAACATGGAGATGCTCCCCAGAGGACAATTCTCCCATCAGTGCAGTTGGTCTATGTGCCCTACCCTTGTCAGATAAAGAGTTTTGCTATCCTCATTGGCCTGTGATGTAGATGCTCCATGATGTCTTATGCTCACATTCCAACACTTCTATCCACTGAATACCAGCAGTAAGAGAATTACAATTAGATCCACACAATTATACTTAAAAAGAAAGAAGAGGGAGAAAATGGGAGAAATACCAGAGGGAAGAGGGTGTGAAAAATCAGGTAGAAATAGCAAGGGCAATGTATGTAGAGTTGGTATGTCATGGTGACATTTCACTCAATGTATTTGAGGTCTGATTGCCCTACTCTTCAATAAAAATAAATCTTGCAAATCAGAAATAATACGGAGAAAAAAAAAGAATATGGTTAATGCTATTAAAATCTACCCCCCCATTCCAAATTTAAAGTAGTTGAGAACTAGCAAGTAAAATCACATAGACTTGGGGGTCCTTAAAGATTCAAACACAGAGTTACAGAGGAGGGGCAGTAAAAGTTGGATGACAAGGCTCAAAAAGGTAGGAGCTAGTGGTAGCCAAGACACGGAAACAAGGACTGGCATTGACTTATTTAACAACTGTTCTTAAAGAACTGTGTAAGGAGAAGAGTGAAGTATGAGAAAAATGGTAAATATAGTAGACTAATGCTTTATTTTCTTCTTAGACTGTAGAAGAGAAAGACATTTTTCTATAGGCTGAGGAAATTTCTCCTAGTGGAGAAAGAGAAACAAAATGTCCAAGAAAATAATTACTAATCAAGCAAATACCCAGGGCAGGTGGGGAAAAGTAAGAAAATTCACAAGTAAGAAGGTAATAAAGTTAGAGGAATTTGAGATTGTGTTTACTTACTATCTGATTTAAAACAAACATTTAAAATGCAAATAGCTACCAATTATAAAGACTGGCCCATGAATGGTGTTAATTTCCATTTTTCTCAAGTGCCTTCATCTACAAAAGAAGCTTCAAAAAACAAGATATAGTATACTCTCTTCTCTTTAAAATAGAAATTCTGTAGGAATAACTTTTAATTTTCCTCTCTCTCACTCTTTCAAGTTTTCTGGCAGTAAAATAGACATTTTAATAGGATTTTTTTCTGAGTAGTCACTATATCACTATATTTTTAAAATTCTTTTTAGTATTCCTTAGTAGTTTCACCCAATAAAATTAACTACCTCAAGCTGCCACATTTTAAACAGAGGCTGATTTTTCCATTGGTTAGCAATCATTTTCTCTTTGCTATTTTATCATTAGAAACTCCCTTGACAGTTTCAAGTTGTTAAAATCCTGGGTTTTTTCTTCATTCTTTTGCTTCATAAATCACTACATCAACTATTCATGTAGGCAGAAAAATAGTGCCAGAAAATAGGTCACCATGCATTGAGCCACAATTTTAACTACCTAGATTAAAATAAACAAAAAAATCAATCCTACAACTTAACAAATTAATGTAAAAATACTAATTTTTACCTTGTTTTTAGTCAGCTATCAAACTTTACGTCACTTCTGCATCCTACCACCCCTAAAACTGGGTTTTGCATACTGATGACCAATACAAATCGTGCTTGAAATTGAACATTAAGGCATGCTAGCCATGCTCACAATGGACTTGTGTATTTCTATAGTTCCTTTCACTTCAGGATCTCAAACATACTTTACTTTTGAAAATCTCCTTCACGTTGGCAAGTCAGTAAACCTAGCATCAGGAAGGGATATTGCCAAAAACCTAATTCACAGGAAGTTTGAGTGAGTTTCCCTCCCAATGTGGTATCAATTTGGTTAATATCTGAGAATAGCTTTTGGGATATAAGACACATGTCTGAATTCAAAAATCAATTTCAAGTCACTATGTCCGCAGAATAAAAACAACAACAACAACAACAACAAAGTATTCATTATGCAACTAAAGAACAGAAATGGAGAATTCTGTTACCAAGAGAAGGAGAACATTATATTAGTGATAATTTCAAATATCCTTAAGGACTGTCTAGATTTGCTGGTGTCAAATGGTGGAAAAAACAACACATCTACAAATGGCTAATTACCTTATGTCTGGTCATATTCTGTAATACTTTATTAGCATTACTATGTTTGAGAAAGTACTGAAACTGCACTTACTAAATTTTTAGGGAACCATACCCAATTGAATTACTATCTATAAATCACCAATATAGATGGTTCTCCCTGATGATTTTTGTCAATCTCTGAGAAATGAAGTTTTAAACATTTGTCAATCTCTGAGAAATAAAGTTTTAAACATTAGATAATGCTTTAGTTATTTATATAGCTTGTGAACCAGTATACATTCTTAATAAAATATTACTTGATTAATATACTTAGCCAATATATAATTGAGTAGTCTGGTATTATATAAGCATAGAATTGACATAATACACTTATTTTAACTAATAAAAATTACCTATTATAATAGTGAAAATACAGTGAATTACTTAGTTAATATGTCATGTTCTGTAAAAAACTTACATTTCTGTATCAACCTCCCAAAGCCATATTTGCACAGCGTATCACTACAGTTAACAAAATACTACATGGCAATGAGAAAGAATGAAATATGGCCTTTTGTAGCAATGTGGATGCAACTGGAGAGTGTGATGCTAAATGAAATAAGTCATACAGAGAAAGACAGATACCGTATGTTTTCACTCTTATGTGGATCCTGAGAAACTTAACAGAAGACCATGGGGGAGGGGAAGAAAAAAAGAAAAAAAAAGAGAGGTTAGAGAGGGAGGAAGCCAAAACGTAAGAGACTCTTAAAAATTGAGAACAAACTGAGGGTTAATGGGGGGTGGGAGGGAGGAGAGGGTGGGTGATGGGTACCCGCTCATTTTCATCTCCTTAAAATATGGGCTTATTCATTCTTAGTCCAGAAAAAAACTTCATCATTACTCTGTCAAGTTGCAAAAGAACTCTTAGAATTTTTATTGGGATTGTCTGAACATTGTAAAAATTAAGAATCAATAGTTTTCCTACCCAGGCTTGTGATATCATTGTGATATCATACCCAGAAGTAGAACTTGCCACTCAGCTTTTTTTGTTTTGTTTCTAGTCTTCCACATCTGTATCAGGATGATTTCCAACATTTATAAGGAAATAAGGAATAAAATAAAGCCAACAAACTATTTTTCATTTCTATCAACAAGATCATTTTTTTAAAAATAGGATCTGTTTTTCCATTACTCTATGTTTTTGCACTTTGCAAATCTGTGGACGTATATTTTAAAACTGATAACCTTACTGAACTCTGTTAGCTCCAATGGATTTTCAGTTGTCTCCTCAAACTTTGTGAATTACATATTAACCCCCAATCCCTGTGGTAAATACTTAATAAATAAACATTAAAAAATATTATTTAAGACATTAAAACATTATTTATAATAAATAAATGTTTATTTATTGAGAGAGAGCGAGCGTGAGCACGAGTGGGGAGGGGCAGAGAAAGGGAGACACAGAATCTGAAGCAGTCACCAGGCTCCAAGCTGTCAGCACAGAGCCCAAAGCCAGGCCCAGACCCAGAAACCATGAGATCATGACCTGAGCCAAAGCTGGACACTTAACCAACTGAGCCACCCAGTTGCCCCTAAATTTCCAAGTATCTTTAAATAAATATAACCTGTCACTTGCATGAAATCAGTTGAATGTGATATGTGAGTTATTAACTTTCAATCCCAACACTTAACCAACTGAGCCACCCAGGTGATCCTGTGGCACTTTAAATTTATTATATTTAATCTTGAGCAAAAAAAAAAAAAAGAAGAAAAGAAAAAAACATAGGAAACAGTATATGGTCTAAGCTATCTCTATATATTTTGACTGACTGAAAACACTAAAAGAGGAGACACCCCTATGAAAACAGCTAGGTCAAGTATCATAATTATTCCTCCATTAGATCTTCCAGCTTTAGGTCTCTAGCAATCACTGCTTTGTTCCCGATTCTCTTCTCTAGCCAGTCATCTCCTGCCAAAAATTCATGTCAACAGATCCAAAAGCAAGCTCATCATCTTTCTCCACAGCTGTTAAGTAACCTATTTTTCTCTTATGAATTTCGTTAATACTGTGTTTTATCCCTTGAAAGGTATTTAATACATTCTACTTCTCCCATCTCCTTACAGGGAAATAGAATCCTTGAAAGCAGATACCAATTATTTTAAATCTTGGTAGTTCTCACAACACACTTAGACTCTCACACTGAACACAGAATGAGCTCAGATGAATTCCAGCATCCCATAGGTGGGTCCATATCCTGATCTAGGAGAAGTGAGGGCTCTCATCCTGGGGTACTGATTACATGAATGCCTCCCATTCACTTTGATGCCATCTTCCTACTGCTTCACTCATTGGGACACACCCCCAGAAACAGCAGGTGCAGAATGTGGGTCATTCATGGGTCCTGCAGAGGCATTACCCAGAGGGGTCTATTCAAGGAAGATGGCGATCCCATGTGGGATCAGTGGGGAACAACGTTTGTCAATGATTTAAAATGAACACATTGAGGGTAGTTCTTCACCCAGGCACAACATAGAGGCAATCTATACCTACACTGCTTATGACATTTGTCCCCTTAAAAATAAAGATCATCATCCAAGTGATGAATGGTCCCTAAATAACCAGTGGGATAAAAAAAACTTAATGATTTACAGGGCTTCTGCTTGCCTAACACCAGGTCCTCTTCAACATTGTTGTTAGATCCTTTGAATACAAGAAAACTAGGCTCTGCCACTATGTTGGATTCCCATCAACAGAAATACGATATAATTTACCTTTTATCCTAAGCTTCCACGAGGGGTAAATTCATGTATGCTACTGTGGCCCTTCATCCCCAAATCATTTTTTTCAATACAAATGTATACCCCTCTGTGTGCACCACTGGGACACTTACATCAAACTCATTCAGGACTGCAGCCAGCTCACCGATGCCTGTGTGGCCTTTGGCTTCATCGGTGGGCGAGGTAGCTTGAGCAGCATTGGAGATGCCAGCAATGGCTTCCTGGACTTGTTTAAACACATAATCCCGGTTGGCTCTGGTGGCAGCAACATCTGGGTGGCGGAGAAGCGCTTGGGAGGCTGTGTACAGCATTGTGGCATTCTTCTTTAGAGCCCCTCGGGCGGCTGCCATCTCATTCCAACAGTGAGGGTCCTTCAGCTCCTGTGTGTGCAAAACATGAAACCTGTGACATCCATGGAGTTTGCCATGGAAACGTTTGTTATTGAACTCTGAGTCAGACTCACAGAACTCTACTGAATTTTGTAAACCAACTACCTTCCCTTGTCCTCTCTCTAGCTGCCAGGACTTTGTGTATGGTGTTCTTTCCATATGAAATACTGGAGTACCCCTCTTCTACCCAACCCTTTCACTCAACATGGCCCATCTTCCTGGAACCTATTCCATCCAGCTCTCTAGGCGATGTCTCCTTCTTTCTGCTCCCACAAGCCCCTATCCCCTCCTATCATCAATACTTATTATACTGTACTGGAGTTACATATTTAAGCATGTGTCCATCCTGTGTTGTATCTCTTGAGAGCAGGAAACCCGATCTTGTTTAGTGGCCCTTTACTTATTAGCAAATGTTTGGCCTATAAAAGGCACTCAAATATTGCTGGGGAAAATGTAAAAACCAAGATACAGACAAGTAGCCTGCATGGATAGGAGTTAGTTAAGCAGCAGAGGAAAACCCAGACTTCAGTCTTATGATATTGCTTGCCCTTATACTCAATGACAATTACAAATATGGGAAATCAAACTCTTCTGATTTTTGCTTAGTGCATATCTGCCACTTCATTATCAGGTTCGGACTAGGGTTCATTTCATTTTATTTTTTTAAAGCTATCTTTAATGGCAGCTCAATCACTGAGTTTAGGGAATAAAAATAGATCAAAGGTGATGTGTCTTCCTTGTTTGGGCTGTCAAAATACTACTACCTGGGAATCTCTTGATCTTCAGCTTTAAAGAGCATTGTTAAGAAAATGTTCACATCATTTATGGAAATGTTAAAGGCAGCGCTGCTCTCTGAGGCCATGTAGGATTGCCAGCTGAGGATCTCAGAGAAATTTTTCCAGTTTCAAAACATCATTGAAGGTTACTTGAATCACTGGGGTTCAGTTTTTATTTGTTTATTCAGTATGTGTTATATGAATGACCTGGCAACAATTGTATCTTTTCTTTTGTGTGTCAAAACAACTCTGAGACAAGCACAATGGATTGGTTATCTAGGATTGTCAAGGCAGATTGACAAGTAATAATTAACTGAACCATCTATCCTCTTTTGCTTATGCACTAATGAATTTACCCCGCCAACATGTTTTCTAGTTTGAGGGCATTTCTTTTTGGTCCTAAACATGAACACCAATAGGTAACCAACACATGTGTGTACTTTCTATGCCAGATAATTATCTAGGCATTCAAAGTAAAAGGTTTCTCCCGACTAGTCATGAAGAGCCTTTTAACCTCCACAACTCGGGTCCAGAAATTGCATATTATATTACTGGGTACCTACACTTAAAAAAGGAAGAAATGGAAGGGGGATTCTCTCTATAAAAACACTTGAGGAAACATTCCTTACTTACATTTAAAAACCCCTGCAAACAATCTAAATGTTAAATTATGAAGAATTGGAGGCGCCTGGGTGGCTCAGTCAGTTGAGCGGCGGACTTTGGCTCAGGTCATGATCTCGGGCTTTGTGAGTTCGAGCCCCGCTTCAGGCTCTGTGCTGACAGCTCAGAGCCTGGAGCCTGTTTCGGATTCTGTGTCTCCGTCTCTCTGATCCTCCCCCATTCATGCTCTGTCTCTCGCTGTCTCAAAAATAAATAAGCATTAAAAAAAATTTTTTTTAATTATGAAGTATTGGTTAGGTAAATAACTGAAGCATTTATTTATTTGATAGAATCTTGATACCATAGTTTTCAATAAATGACATGAATCATATTTATAATATAAATGAAGAGGAAGAACATAATATGCATACTTCTATGCAAAGTATGATTATAAATGTGTTAAATATGGAGATAAATAACTAAAATGCAATATACCAAAATTGTACCACTTTTTTCTTGGGTGGTAGGGTGTTTTATGATATTTTCCTTCTTCCAATTCTACCTGTTTTCTAAATTTTCTTGACACAGACTCAACTAGCAGTTAATTTAATATAAGGTATTAATGAAATAAATGATACTTATGAGTATTCTCATATAAATCTCATACACATCCATGAATTGTAATACACATCTATATACACACCAGTACCTGATGTGTCCATCTCCAACACACAACTCTCTTCTATTTGACATTTTTACATGGAGAGTTCACAGGCATCTCACAGGCCATGTATCTAAATATGAAATATTAATTTCTGTACCCAACTGACCCAGTCTTTCCCATCTCTGTAAATTTACCAACATTTACTCATGTGTTGAAACCAGAACCTTAGAACTGAACTGGTTGCTGTCACTTCCTAACATGTCCAATTTAACATCAGGTCCTCAGAGTTCTAGTTTCAAAATAAACTTGGATTCTTTGCAGTTTCCTCCATTTCCACCACTACAAACGAATCAAGACCACCATCTCTCACCTAGACTACTTCAGCTCCCCCCACCCCCCCAACTATAGCCGGTCTCTCCTCTTCCATTCTCTTCTGCACAGCATATCTAGAATCCTAAAATACGTCTGAGACACTGATATCAAACTTTGAACTATTCAAACACTACCCACCCACTTACAATAAAATCCAAAACTTCTGCAAGACTCCCAATTTCCTGGCCCCTACCATTCTTCCCAACTGCCCGCGTGGTTCACTAAGATCAAGATTCAATGGCTTTTTTCTCAGTTGTTTGAAGTAGCTAAGTAGCTTTCTTGGTCTCACATTGGTGTTTCAGAGTAACTTCACTCCTACCCATCTTACATTGTGGACTATCACACAAGAGCTCATTTGAGTCTGCTGATGACAAAATGCTTAAATCATCAAGTAATCTCAAATCACATGCGTGCCTCTCTCACACAAAGAATACTGCAAGCATGTTAGGGGCAGAAACTAGATCTTGGTCCAGCTTGTAATACCAACGTTCCTTCAACGTGGCACAGAAGAACACTCGACAAATGTTTGTGGAATAAAACTTGCTTGTTGGTCACAGACCATCTTGAATCACTAGGAATTGCCCTACGTGTTGAATTCTAGGATCAGTCAAGAGGACGGGTGAAGGATTTTTAACTGACCCTTTCACATGTGGAGATGTTTTTCCTAGGGGAAAAAAATAAAACCAAATTCCTTGAGGATAAAATCCTAATGGTACTTGACAAACAACTAGAATAGACTAAATTGAGACTGCTAGCTCTAGACAAAAGGACGACAGAAGACACTACGTCAGTCACCTTCATCAGAGTAACTCACACTTAACCTGTGTTATCCCACACCCCCACACATTTATTTTCTTCTCTGCCTTTCCTTGATTTTCTTTGCATAGTCCTCTTGTCTTTCATAAAGGGGTCACTCAACATGCTGCACACTTGGGCTATGCATATGCATGATGGGGTCTATAGGGCTAGGAAACAAAAAGTGAGGGCAAAGGGTGGTGCTCAGAAAGCATCCACTGCACTACATGAAACCACTCTCCCCTCCTTTCTTTTTTTCTTTTTTTTCTTTTTCTTTCTTTCTTTTTTTTTTTCTTTTTTCTTTTTTTTGATGGGGGAGCTTTTCTTACAGTGGAAAAAAGGTTACAGTGGTTCCCACCAGTCACACAGGAGGCCTGTGACCTACCCTAGGTAGGCAGGGGGCAGAGAGTACCCCAGGGCCCACAATGCTATGAAAACTGGCCCATGTAATAAGCAACCTTTGTTGATCATAGGTTCTGAGGACATTTGCTAATTTGATAACCAGCAGATAAGACTGATCTGTTGTTTAAGCCTACCAAGCGAGGAGGTTACTTAAACACACATTTTCTCGCCCAGCATTTCCTGAATTGTCCCCACCTGTTGTCTTCTTGCTGCTACATAGTTCAGTGTCACCATTGCTTTGCCAAATCCTTTAAAGCGATTTGCAAGGTCTTGTTCATTTGTAGCATTTTTGACAGCTTCCAAGGCCTCTTCCACCTGAGGTAAGAAGGAACATTTATCAGTGGATAGAATTTAAATATTAAACATGTTAGAAATGGTCATTTGTAAAAAACAAATTATGCCTAGGGATTCACATTTAAATAAAATGGAAGTACCACTAATAAGTACTTATAATCAGAATATTTCTTCACAACACACAGGATATTTTGTACCTAAAAAGATAATGCCTGAACTCTCGAAGCACTAGAACTGTATCAATTGTCATTTATTGGGTTAGGATTCTGACGAGGAATACAGACTAATAATTTCACGTAGACACATACAAGAAAATCGATCGAAGAAAAAAAAAACATGGAATTTGAAGACAAATTCTAGAAATCTTCAGGAGGAAGTGCTTCACCAACAAAAACTGAAGGAATTCCCCGAAGCGTGAGTGCGCTTGAATCTGCAACCACAGTTCTTGGCAACACCTGTGCAGCCAGAGCTGAACGGCCTGTAACTGTGAACCGAGTTCACTCCCTGCCATCCACTGCAAAGAGGAGCTGTTCCCTGTGGAGAAGCAGGTGAATCTGAAGCTTCGTTGTCACTGAAGGTGGTGTCAGCTGGGGTAGAATGCAGGTGAGCAGAATGAGAGCAGGCATGCCTCCCTAATGATGTGCCCTGCTTCCAATTCTTGCCAACTGGATCATGCAACTTTTGCAGAGAGGTCTTAGACTTGAATTAGGAATTTCACTAAGAACTCCTTTACAGATGATTTGAGGATTTGGTGGGTGCCTGGGTGGCCCTGACTTCGGCTCAGGTCATGATCTCACCGTTAGTGGGTTCAAGCCCTGCGTTGGCTCTATGCTGAGAGCTCAGAGCCTGGAGCCTGCTTCAGATTCTGTGTCTCCCGCTCTGCCCCTCCCCCAGTCACCTTAGGTCTCTCTCAAAAATAAAATAAAAAACATTAGAAAAAATAAAATAAATGACTCGAGGATTTGGGTGGTACTAAAGTCTCTTCTCCAGAATGACTTTAATGTTTTTATTTATTTTTGAGAGAGCACACACATGTGGGAGAGTGGAGAGAGGGAGACAGAGGATCTGAAGCAGGTTCTGCACTGACAAGAGAGCCCGATGTGAGGCTCAAACTCATGAACCAGGAGATCATGACCCAGCAGAAGCTGGCGCTTCACCAACTGAGCCACCCAGGTGCCCCCTCCAGAGTGACTTTACTGCAGTGTGAAGATTTCCACAACTGGTAACGTTAAACACCTGGGGTCTCGATTTAAATTAAAACGAAAATTGAGATATGAAGTAATTCAGGACATCATCATCATCAGTCAACTTTCTATTTTGTCAGTGGAAATAACCAAGAACAAAGTTCTGACTAAGGCACAAGACAGGTATGTGTTTGCTAAATCAAAAGTTCTTCTATACAAAAAGGGACCCTAGTAGACAGACCTCTGCTAATGCTGTCTTCTAATAGAGGCAACAGAAAAAGAGCAGGCAGCTCAGTCACGTGAAGTGAAGAAAATGCAGGGCCTACTCAAGAATTCCGATTAGCTCTTTGTATTTGAAGCATGCCAAAGGGAACATACAGGGAGTTCATCGTATGACAATGCGGAAATACAAAGGACCACTAAAACAGCTAGAAAAAGCCAGAGATTAACAGTTCTGAGCTACAGAGATCTACCTTTAAGCTTGACACAATCACGAAGATACATAATTCAACAGCCTTAGCAAGTTTCACTGAGTGGAGGAAGAGAATCTTGTATATAAACCAGTGATAATGGAGATCATCAACCTTTTTCTCTGTAGACATGCCATTCAATTTACTAAATAGGCTAACCCATTTTTATTAAGAATTGTAGCAAGCCAGGGAAGTTATTTAGAATGCTTGTAATCTAGACTCCACATAAAATTAAGTTTCCATTCACATTTCCTATAGAAATTCTGAATCTTTTCTTAACTGTGAAAAATATAAAATACTTTCACTTCTCAATGTTAGTCTTGTTCAGTTTCTATCCAGGCTAATACTCAAGGAAAAACAGTAACAATCATTGAACAAAAAAAAAGGACTGTTGTGTGTAAAGATACTTTTTTAGGGACTCAAATCAAGTTACATTTTATGGTATGGAATAGGCCAGATAAAGCATTTTCATAGTTTAATTAGAATCTTATACCTCAAACCTTTAAAACAACAAATCAGTGATGTCTCACTTTCTAATAGATTTGTAATATCTTAATACGGCTATCAACAGCATCATGGAGAGGACAGCTTTTGGCAGTTAATTTGTTCCTGGTGCTTATTTGAGCTGTAAATCTTTCCAGAGGACGTAAAAACAGGTTCCAGCCAAGAGCAAAATAATTATCTCAGAAGGAGATAAATTTTGGATTTGTTTTCTAATACATATATAAAACAGGCTTCTTACTGAATATTAATCAGACCAATTGGGAATATCTATTTTGTTGCCTTATTCCTTACATTTTCTTATTGACTGTATCTGAAGAATCCAGATGCTAGTTTGAATTTATGTTTCTAATTCAGTGAAGTTCTTTTAAAAAGAAACACCAACAATGGGGTCTCTGTGTAAAGGTAGACTTAGCCATACTTAGAGTTTTAATCTACAAGGATCTCCAAAGGTCAAGTAATGCAAAGTTCTCATGTAGAAACACGGGTTCAGAATCAGTCCAAGGTCTGGAAGAAATGGGACCATAGTAGAGAGTGGTGGGAGCAGACAAATGGGGGGGGGGGGGGGTGGGGGAAGAAAAAAAAAGGAAAAGGGGGGGAAAAAAGGCAGTGAGAAGACACTTCTGAGAAGTCAAAATTAAGAGAATAACCAAGTTGGTCCTTTTTTTGTTTTTGTTCTTTTTAAACAGAGCCAATGATATTTTCTTTCTGGGTGTCTGGATTAAAGGAAATTACAGGGATATAAGCCAAACAAACACTTTAAAAGTCAGTTCTTGTACAGAATACTCAGGACACTTTTTCCAAAAACTTTTTCAGAGCACTTAGATGGCACAATTGGTTAAGCATCCAACTCTTGATGTCAGCTCAGGTCATGATCTCACCGCTCATGAGTTCAAGCCCTGCATCGGGCTCTATGCTGACAGCATTGAACCTGATTGGGATTCTGGCTCTCTGCTCCTACCCAATGCTCTCTCTCAAAATAAATAAACAAACAACTTAAAAAAAAAGGAAAACCTCCCTAGGCCCCACATTGTTAGATATGAGTCAATATGTGTGAGGAAGGCTTGGTGTGAGGTCAGACCGTTGTGTTTGAACCCCAGCTCTGTCACTTGTTTGCATTATGATCCAGGCAAACCACTTAACCTTTCAGACCCTCAGTGTCATTTAATAAAATGAAGGTAATAATGTTTACATATTACACAAAGTTATTGTGAGAATTAGGGAAGAAGTGAAGAAGGTTTGTAAATGGAAAAAATGAAGATGGCTAACTAAGCTCAATTAGAAAATAAATATAAGTGGGCTAAATACTGTAATTATGATAAAACTCTCAGATGGAACTTTTGAGAGACCGACAGAGAATCCCAATCAGGCTCCACACTGTTACCGCAGAACCCAATGTGGAGTTTGAACTCACAAATCTTGAGATCATGCCCTGAGCCGAAATCAATAGTTAGATGTTTAACCAACTGAACCACCCAGATGCCCCAACAGATGGAACGTTTAAAAACAGATCCCACAAGAGGCTATCAACAAGAGATAATTTAAACAGTAAGATAAAAAAGATGAAGATAAAACCTCTCATGCTAATGAATTTTAAATGTATCTGCAATAAATTCTAAATATATAAAATGCCAATAGGAATGTAAAAAGAAACAGAGAACTTGAATAGATCAAAGTATATGACAGAAATGGAACAAAGACTTCTGTACTCTTTTCTCAAACTAGGTATTCTGTATATGTAGGAAAGGAAAGAAAGAAATGCAAAATAGCAAACACTTAGAATAACCGGCAAGAATTAGCTCCTTAAACAGAGACACTGACCTGCCACTCAGCGTCTAGCTAAGTATTGGAGTATCAGTTAAGGAAAGTATCTAATGAAGAGGTTTTCCCAAATAATTTCCAAGAGGCAAGGCGCTTGGAACATCTGCAGACCAGGCACTTGGGAGAGTGGAAGCCTCACAGTGAAGGCCTGCCAGCGAGGACTCTAAGCAGAGCAGAGCTCCTGGGAGGTGTTATAAGGGGGAAGCTTGAGAGACGCACCTGTCCAGAACTGGGAAGTCTTTTCCAATGAGCTGATAAAGGAAGCCTTTAGAGGCAGCAGCCATAGCTTCCCTTCTTAAGAACGCCCTTGGAGTCCTGGATATCACAATTAAGTGTTCTCCTCCCACAGCAGACCCAGCTGTGAACACCAAAGTGAGAACGCTTTGCTCAACCAGGTAAACCTGTCCTTAATATTGGCAGTTTGGGCAGGGTACAGCTGAAAAGACTCAAAGAGCTAGAAAAGATATTAAAATTTCCTCCCTTGTTAGTGGATTTAGGTATTATTTTCGGAGCTTGTCACCTAAAACTCTTAAAATCTTGGTCTTTTCACAGAGATTGTTCAAAATAGCCTCTACCCCCATTCCTAAAGCAAGCCTGCCTTCCACAGACTACAGCTTTGTCAAATTGTTGGCAACCAGCTCTTTAAATCAGTCTCCCATCTTCCTGATTGGAACTTCATGTATTTACTTCATTATACAAAAAGTAGTCTGAATTCATGTAGTCATTCAATACTTATTAAGCAGCTCCTAGGAGTCAGGCAGATATATAGGGATGGGGGTACTGAACTGAGGAGTCGATCCTTCACCCCCCCTGGACAGTGTCATCTGGCTCTCCCATCAATATTTACCATCCATACCAGGGCCACAAATCAGGGCGTAAGGATCCTCAATCCTGTTGGGACAGACTAACCTCATTTCAGGATCCTCCCATAGATATGGGGTTGATTGGATTTTAAGTGACCTGAACTAAACTATTTAATAAGTCTTATATAATTCTCTTATTAGGATCTAGTTTTACAGCTAAATTAAAAATATTGCCTTGGGGGCACCTGGGTGGCCCAGTCGGTTAAGCATCTGATTCTGGGTTTCAGCTCAAGTCATGATCTCACTGTTCATGGGATAGAGCCCTGTGTCAGGTTCTGCACAGAGCCTGCTTGGAATTCTCTGCCTCTTTCTCACTCTCTCTTTCTCTCAAAAATAAATAAATAAACATTCCAAAATATATATTATCTTGGAAACAGTAGTTGGCTAAGATTCCAGTAGTTGGCTAAGTAGATGTAAGATTCCACATTCTATTACTTTACTTGTTTAATCATCTACTCTGGTTTGACTGCGATACCACAGCACCATCATATTTTATGTCTCTGCCTAACTCTGGCTTTTTTTTAAAAAAAGAAACTTTTTAACAATTATTTATTTTTGAGAGACAGAAACAGAGTGCAAGTAGGGGAGGGACAGAGAGAGAGGGAGACATAGAATTCAAAGCAGACTCCAGGCTCCCAGCTGTCTACACAGAGCCCTACACGGGGCTTGAACCCATGAACCATGAGATCATGACCTGAGCCAAAGTCGGACACTTAACCAACTGAGCCACCCAGATGCTCCCTAAAGCTGGCCTTCTTGATTAAATATTTTCTTTCCTTCATAAGCTGCTCCTCCTGATTAAATTTTGTCTTGTTAACAAGTGAAGAAAATGATTTCATCAGAAAGCAAGAATGCTTAAATGCTATTGTTATGTATTCTTAACGTGTCATGTTTTATAAAGCACAATAATACAGCTTATATTCCCAAAGTTATTTTCAGCTGGTGCAAGAAAAATGACACTAGCCAGTGCCACTGAGTACTTATGGGATGTACCAGACACTGTTCTAAATGGCTTATATATACGTAATTTCGTCCCAGAAAACAGCTCTTTTCAGTGGATAGTTTTCCTATTTTTTACTTTCTGCAGGAAATACTGAGGTCAGGGTGGTTACACTAGCTTCCCAAGAGGTCTCACAGCAAGTGAGTTGGGAACCTGGATTTGAACCAAGGTAGTCTGCGCCAGAGTTCGTGCTTTTAACTCTCCAGCTCTACTGTCTCAGTTTCCCAGAAAGGATAGGTTTATGACGTTGATGGAGTTTGGGTTTGGGTTGTACTGATCAGTTGACGACGAACACTCATTAAGAGCCTTGCCCCATCTGATCAGTCTCCAGGATCTAGTCATTCCACCTCTTTAATATCTTTAAAACCTACCTCCTTTTCACAACATGCACTGCCACTGCCTTCACCTGCCTTTCAGTCACTGGCCTGGATAATTTCACTGGTCTCTTCATCTGTCTCCTTGCACGGATGCACCCCTTTTCTAATTCTTTCTCCATATTGCTACCAAAACTATTGATATAAATCCCAAATCTGATTCTAAGGCTTACAAGTACTCAGTGTCTCCCCATAATCCACACAGAGTCCAAACGAATCCTCATGTTATCTGAGGCACTAAACAACTTGTATTGCCCCATCCAACTTTGTTAGTGCCTCTCCCCACCTTGCCCTGTATGCTCCAGCAAGACAGAATCAATTATATTATTGAGAACACCCCAAGTCCCTTCTCTTGCTCTCATCCCTTGGTTCCTTCCCTTGGTGTGTGAAGCTCTCTGTAGCTGAAGTCTGTTGTCTGACCTGAATCTATCTCCTTTATTATGGCACAAGCACCCCATGAGCACACTAAGGGCAGATTTCCAGCAAGTTCCATTAGCTTGTGTGGCACCTCGGTGACCTCTCTGTCACCCAGTGAGGTAGGAATATCTGGATCTTGGCCCCAGCTCAGAGTGGCTGAGATGGTCTCCCTGAAGTGCTCCATTCCAGTCTTTGGGGTAGCAGCTGCTCCTTATATCTGCTATTCCTATGTTGCTTAGAGCTCTCTTCCTGCTACCCAAACCATTATAACTCTACTCTGCTATTGGAGTTAACAGTTCTTCATATTAAGCTTCCCCCTGCTGAACTTACTGTGAAGTTTTAATCTCATCACTGAACAGAATGATAGATCCCCAAGCTCTTCTGATGGGACCAACCTCTTCCAAGTCACCCTCAACCTTTAGGCTACAGTTTAGCTTGGCCGTCTGACTCCCACATACTCAATCTTGTCCAAGAAATTGGTTCCAGGAAAAGCAAATCACATTCAATTTAATAAGACCCAATCCTGAGACCTCCTTCTCCCAGCCACATCACCCTTTCTCATATTATCCTCAAATGACCAACACTATAATTTGGTTGAACTGATCCCATCTGTGACTTGGGGGATGGTGAGAGAAAGGAGTAAGCACTGACCAAATTAAAAAAATCAACACATCCCATTCCCGCTCTAAATAATTTTTAGAGATAATCACCTAATTCATAAGCCAATAGAATTAACAAGACCATGAAATTTTATTTGTGCTAAAAATAAAAGGGAAGAGAATTCACTCTTTCCTGCTATCTTTAGTCTAGAAGCATGTAATCTTGAGAATAGTTAGCAGCTATCTTGAGACTATGACAAAAGGGCCTACAGAGAAGTGTGCTCTTAGTGAAGGAAAGGAGATACGAGCCTTTTTGTGCCTTGATCAAGCCTTGCTTGAAGCTAATTACCTCTGGACTTTTTACTTTGGTGAGCCAATACACTCATTTTTTAATATACGAAGTTGAAAATGAACTTTTGGGACCTCATCAAAATAAAAAGCTTCTGCACAGCAAAGGAAACAATTAGCACAACTAAAAGGCAGCCGATGGAATGGGAGCAGATATTTGCAAATGACATAGCAGATAAAGGGTTAGTATCCAAATCTATAAAGAACTTATCAAACTCAACACACACACACACACACACACACACACACAACACACACACACACACTCATTAATCCAGTGAAGAAATGTGAAGAAACCATGAATACACACTTCTCTAAAGAAGATATCCAGATGGCACACACATGAAAAAATGCTCAACATCACTCACCAGGGAAATACAAATCAAAACCACAATGAGATACCACCTCACACCTGTCAATGTAGAATGGCTAACACTAACAACTCAGGCAACAACAGATGTTGGCGAGGATGAGGAGAAAGAGGATCTCTTTTGCACTGCTGGTGGGAATGCAAACTGGTGCAGCCATTCTGGAAAACAGTATGGAGGTTCCTCAAAAAATTAAAAGTAGAACTACCCTACGACCCAGCAATTACACTATTAGGTGTTTATCCAAGGGATACATGTGTGCTGTTTCAAAGGGGCACATGCACCCCCATGTTTATAGCAGCACTATCAACAATAGACAAAGTATGGTAAAAGTCCACATGTCCATTGATGGATGTATGGATAAAGAAGAGGTGGTATACATATACAATGGAGTATTATTCTCCAATAAAAAATAATGAAATCTTGCATTTGCAACTATGCGGATGGAACTAGAGTGTATTATGCTAAGTGAAATTAGAGAAAGATAAATCTCATATGACTGAAGTCATATGAAGAATTTAAGATACAAAACAGATAAACTTAAGGGAAGGGAAGCAAAAATAATATAAAAACAGGGAGGGGGACAAAACATAAGAGACTCAAATATAGAGAACAAACAGAGGGTTGTTGGAGGGGTTGTGGGAAGGGGAACGGGCTAAATGGGTAAGGGGCTTAAGGAATCTCCTGAAGTCATTGTTGTACTATATGCTAACTTGGATGTAAACTAAAAAAATAAGTAATTAATTAAAAAATAAAATAAAATACCAAGTTGAGTTGGGTTTGTGTTACTTAAAGTGGAAAACATCCTAATTAGTATAACTTCATTGTAGGTGAGATCACAGCCATGTGCACATTTTCCTAATATGCAATGCTTTTTTTTAATGTCTTCCTTAGTAGCCTATAAAGTTTTGAAGGCAGGGGCTGAGACTTATTCACCTTTGAAGTTATCTGAGCACAGTGTCTTGTATACACTAGGCATCCAGTAAGTCCTTTTTGAAACGATAACTGAATACATAAATAAATTCCAAACAACCCAGCTGTGTGAAGTTAATGCTGCAATAGCTGTGACAGAAAAGACATGCTAAGAACCTGGGCAGTAATTTCCCTCTTTATATTCAGAAACAAGGCTATTTTATGTCAATTGACTGCTGTTCTAACACAAGACCCACATTAGAGCTGTAGGACTACACAGCCAACTACTGAGAAATAATCCGTTACTGAGGACACCCAACACTATTTGATGCTTATGTCCCGAAAAGCAGAGGTAATATTCAAGTCACCCTGTCTCATCAATGTCCTGCAAACAGGAGGCAGCTAACTCAAGAGAGTTAAAAATCTTTATTATTTCCCTTCTTCTGCTGGCATTTAGCTTTATTTGCTCTTCTTTTTCCAACTCTTTGATGTGTGAGATTTGGTTGTGTACATGAGACTTTCCTTCTTTCTGGAGGAATGCCTGGATTGTTATATACTTCCCTCTTATTACCGCCTGGCCACATAGTAAAGGTTTTGGACTGTCATGTTTTCATTTTCATTGGCTTCCATGTATTTTTTAAAATGATTCTTTTATTTATTACTCTTTGATTTCCTGGTAAACCAATGTAATCTTTGTCAGATGTTCTTTAATCTCCATGTAATGGTGGTGTTTCCCATTTTTTTTCCTTTGGTTGACTTCAGGTTTCATAGCATTGTGGTCTGAATATAAGAGGGCTGATTTGTGACCTAGTATAATCTACTCTGGAGAATGTGGCGTGTGCATTCAAAAAGAGTGTGTGTTTTGCTGCTTTAGGGTGAAATGCTCTGAATATATCTGTTAAGTCCGTGTGGTCTAGTGTGTCATTCAAAGCCATTGTTTCTTTGTTGATCTTCTGCTAAGATGATCTATCTTTTGATGTAAGTGGGGTGTTAAAGTCCTTTACTATTATTGTATTATTATCACTATGTTTCTTTAAGTTTGTTATTAATTGGTTTATATAATTGGCTGTACCTAGCTGGGGGCATAAATATTAACAATTGATAGATCTTCTTCTTTGATAGACTTCTTTATTATGACATAAGACTTTCTACACTTGATCTTAGCCAAAAGGCCGAGAAGCGATTAGGACTTTCTTCATCACATTACAATCTTTCATTTAAAATCTAGTTTGTCTGATATATGTATTGCTACTCCAGCTTTCCTCTGATGTCCATTAGCATGACAAATGGCCCTCCACCCCTTCACCTTCTATCTCAATGTGTCTTTGGGTCTAAAACGAGTCTTTTATAGGCACCATTTCAATGGTTCTTGATTTTTTTTATCCATTCTGATGTGCTATGTCTTTTGACTGGAGCATTTAGCCCATTTACATTCAAATAATTATTGATAGATATGAATTCAGTGCCATTGTATTACCTGTAATGTTGCTGTTCCTGTAGAATGTCTCTGTTCCTTTCTAGTCTTTGTTGCCTTTGGCCTCTCTTTCCCACTCAAAGTGTCCGCTTTAACAATTCTTGCAGAGCTGGCTTGGTGCTCAGTAACTCCTTTAGTTTTTACTTGTCTTGGAAACTCTTTCTCTCTCCTATTCTGAATGACAGCCTTGCTTGATAAAGTATTCTTGGCTGCATATTTTCCCCATTTAGCACATTAAATATATCATACCGCACCCTTAGGCCTGCCAAGTTTCTATAGACAGGTCTGCTGTTAACCTTATAGATCTACCCTTATAGGTTAAGGACCTTTTTTCTTTAGCTTCTTTCAGAATTCTCTTTTTCTTTGCATTTTGCAAGTTTCACTACGATATATTTTTGTGTGGACCTGTTTTATATATATTGAGGGGAGTTCCCTGTGCCTCTTGGGCTTGAATGGCTGCTCCCTTCCCCAGATTGGGGAAGGCCTCAGCTATAATTCGTTCAATTAAACTTGCTGTCCCTTTTCCCCATTCTTCTGGCACTCCTATGATAAGGGTATTATTACACTTTATAGAATTGCTTATTTCTCTTAGTCTATATTTGTGACCCAATAGTTTTCTTTCCCTCTCCTTCTCAACTTCATTATTTTCCAAAATTTTATCCTCTATAGCACCTATTTTATCCTCTGCTTCTTCCATCTTCATTGTAATTACAATGAGTCAATTTTGCATCTCAGTTATAGCATGTTTTATTTCAGCCTGACTACTGTTTAGGTGTTTTATTTCTGCAGCACAGGTTTCTCTGAAGTCTATGGGTTTTTTTCAAGTCCAGCAGGCAGTCTTATGTCTGCTCTTCTAAATTATTCTTCAGATATTTTACTTCTGTTTTGAGCAAAATCCTGGGTGTGGTTTCTTCTTGATTCTGAGGGGAGAATTCCTCTGTCTTGTCATTTTGTCTAGGTTTCAGTCTTTGTCGTGTTGTGAAAGCTTGTTATGTTTTCTATTCTTGTTGTAACACTATATTAAGAAGGGATTATACACTGTCAAGGGCCTGGCACTTCGGGATGTGTTTATGGTATATGCTGTGTGCACTCTGCTGTTGTGATTTGGCTGCTCTTTCCTCCAGCTCAGTCCCCTGCAGAGTTCCTCCTTGCTTGCAGTGGGAAGTGTTTGGAATTTGACTAGATGTGCTTTGATTTGTTCTTTTTAAATAAGCCTGATTTGGAGCTCCTTGGTGGCTCAGTCAGTTAAGTGTTCAACTTCAGCTCAGGTCATGATCTCCTGGTTCTTAGGTTTGAGCCCTGGGTCAGCCCTGTGCTGATATTTCAGAGCCTGGAGACTCTTTTGGATTCTGTGTTGTGTATCTCTCTCTTCCTCTCTCTCTCTCTCTGCCCCTCCCGCCGTCTCTCTCTCGCTCTCACTCACTCGCTCAAAAGTAAACATTAAGCCCAATTTAAAATAGATAATAAGCCCGATTTAAAAAAATAAAAGGCTTATCCAAAAAGAAAAAAAAAAGAAATAAGGTAAAGGAAGAAAAATAGAAAAACAAACACACAAACAAAAAACTATAAGCCTAATTCCAAAGGATAAGAAAGCCAAAAAGGAGAAGAAGAAAAAAAAAGGAAGGAAGAAAGAAAGGAAAAGTAGCCTTTCCAAAAAAAAAATGAGATATAGGAAATTAAAATTAATAAAAAAACAAAAGAACTGCAATTTTTTTTTCAAGAAAAAAAAATGCCTGGTCCTATTTCCACCAGAACCAAAACACTGAAATTGAGGCTTTGGAGCATTATTTTTTTGTTGTTTTTTGTTTGTTTTTTAATGTTTACTTTGTTTTGAGGGAGTGAGGGAGATAGAGCATGAGCAGTTAGGGGCAGAGAGAATGGAAGACACCAAATCCATATCAGGCTCCAGGCTCTGAGTTGTCAGCACAGAGCCCGACATGGGGCTCAAACTTATGAGCCATGAGATCCTGACCTGACCTGAAGTTGGACGCTCAACCAACTGAGCCACCCAGTCACCACAAGGCTTTGGAGCAGTCTATGATCAGTAGATTAAGTGCATGTGGAAGGTCTTGTATAGCTGTGTTGGTCCTCTAGGGGAGAGACCTGCTACCCATCATACCTGCTCTTGTAAAGATGACCCTGTCAGGGGGCGGGGTTTGGTGTAAGCAGCTCCAGCCTCAACTGGAGGTGCTGTGCTACTCACTGAAGGCTTACCATGCTGGTGGGTGAGAGAAGATGGCATTACCCTGCTCTATTTTTCCTGTGTAGGGGACCTGGTGCCTGCCACTGTTTAGGTAGCCCTCACAGATAAACGATCTTCCCTTCTCTGTCCCAGGCTTCTCTCCGATCCTTGCCCTTAACCCTTCTGTGCCCAGACCATGGACATGCCAGTGCCATAGCTCTTCTGTGTTTATCTCTGGTGTGTGACTGGGATTCAAAATTCCAAATTTGAAAGGACTGGGCAAGGTGTAAACCTGCTTCCCCCTTTCCAGAGGAGAGCTTTGCAGTGTTGCACTGGCACTTTTCTGTCCAAGAAAAGCAGTCCTTGGGCCGCAAATGTGTCTAGAGTTTATGTTGAAGCACAGCAAAAAGCTGTAACCACTTTATTTTCCCTCTGCTTGTGTCTCTGTCCCCTGCTATTCAATACCCTCTCAAAGGTGCCGGCCATGTCTTTTGTCCTTGAAGAGCCAATATTGCCTCCGGTAAATGCACTGAGGGAAGGGGACCATTCTATCCCAGTGCAACCCAGGAGATTGCCACACCATGCTGTCAGTTCTCAAGCTTCCTCTCCTTCTCGACAAGAGCACCACTGCCTACCCAGGCCTACTCTAGTAAATGATGCAGACTTCCAAAAACTCAGAAATTCAGCTCCACTGTTTGCAAAAACTTGCAATGTTCAGTTCTTCACAATTCCCTGATCAAAGGTTTGGGGGCGGGTGCTTTTCTTGTGTGAACCCAATACACTGTTCTCTCCCCCCTCTTTCTTTCTCCTCTCTGTGCAAAGGGCTCCCACCCATCTGTGGCACTGAAGCTTTTCTCTCCCCCAAATCTCCACTCCACACCTTGTACCTGCCATGTTCTCTCATTCAAATTATGCATATTGTTCTCTTAACCTTTAGATCAATTTCCCGGGTATTCAAAATAGATCTAATGTTGATCTGTGTTCAAGGGATGAGACTAGCCCAGGGTCCACCTACTTCACTGCCATCTTAACTTCTCCCCAGACTTCTATCATTTAAGGTTGGCTGCTGTAACAATGTGCATAAAAATATTTTTCAACATTGCACAAATTTATTCTTACTTTACATAGAAACTAAACACAGGTCCCAGGCACGAGTCCTTTCCACTCCTGCTGTATGTCCTTTGTCATTTACCCATGTTAGAAAGGCCTGTGCATCTGTGTCTGCCTCAGTTTGCTCAGACCAATCTAGTGTTAATAGAGTCTGAGAACATATCCCCCTACACATGCATTTATGCAGTCCACATTCAACCCTTTGTATATTTGCAAAACTGAGGCCAAGGAATAGGCTGAGACTGGCTTAGGGCACAGTATGTGAGCAAAGTCCAGAAGAAAAATGAGGAATATGGCTTTCTAGGCCAAAGTTCAACACTGTCTATCCAGTTTGCTTTGGAAAGAGAGCCTTTAGGATCCTGGTGAGCCCTACCTAACTCCTCCCAATTTAGATCATTCTCCTCTCCACATTAAACTGAGCACACAGACATGCATACACAGAAACGGATTCATCACTGGAGATAATGGAATGGTGGTTAAGGAAGGGCTTATAGCCTGTAAGTGTTAGGGAAAAAGGAGGAAAGACTTGGAGACAGATCTGACATGGAGCAGGGACATTTATTCTCCTGGCAACATGTACAAAATTCCATAGCATGAAGGGGATTCTTAAAGTTCCCAAAGTCTCGCAGGGGAACAGGCCCTCTCCATAGTAGTCCCTGGAGAAGAGTCTGAGGTCCTATCATCCACCATTCTCAGCTCTTAGGACTAGGATGAGCACACACGCTAGGCCACTATAAAATGGGGACCATAGTTTGAAAGGACTCAGTTTCCTTCTCCATAAACTGAGTGTCTTCTCTTTTATCACTGGTCTTCAGGAGACACTCTGCGTTGAGGACACCCAAATAAAGTTTCCTCTGTGGGGATTAAGTGCTAGTGCTGGCCACCAAAGGGAAGGCAGCCTCCTGAATGTGTTTGTGCTCAGATTTGTTAGAGCAGCTGGAGGGAAGAATCATACAGAGGTCATTCTGACCTTTCCCTTGCCTCAGAAACATCAGGCACCTATTATTATGAGTGACCATCTCCACAGACTGAGCTGGTCAGAATGAGGAAAGGGGGACTCGACAATCTTTCAGTTTATTCAGCCACTATGCCGTGAGCACCCACCCAGTGCAAAGTACCTTGGTTCACCTAAGTGTGGTGCTGTAATTGAACAAGTGTTCTCGGCCTTTGAAGAACTCGTAGTCCAAGGGTGAAAGTTACAAAAGCAAAAACATGACAAAAAAAAATAGCAATTAAGACAAAAACAAAGCAGGGTGCAGTGAGGGAGGTCTGGCAAGCCACTGGGTAGGAGGGTTTGAAAGGCCTCACTTGAGATTCTTACTGGAACCAGAATAGGAAGAGGGAGCCAGCCCTGCACACATCTGGGAGCAGTGAGTCAAGGACAAGTCACGTGGGTGAGAGGCTCACTGAGAGAAGTGAATTTGACCAAAGGAGGTAAGGAAGGCGGTCAGTTTGGCTGAAGGGGACCTGGAAAACGAGAAAGGAGATGGGGATGGATAGTTGGGTCTCATTCTTGGGTCTGATAGACTTTTAACAATCAATTCCTCCCTGCAACAGTCTACAAAACTCAGCACCTTCAAACCATGAATATTGAATAGCTCATAAACTGGAAACTAGTAATCCTGGCAAAACAAGCTGGGCCCTCTATTTCTAGGTCTCTATGAAGTTGGAGCAGTGGTCTCAACTGAGGCTCAACTGAATATTTCCTCTCAAGCTCAATCATGTGACTATTGTCAGGATTCAGTTTGCTCTCAGAGCATGACTTCCATTCTGCCTGTTAGCATGTGGTTTCTCTCTCTTCTGTCCTATATGTGCCTGTCCATGGAATCAATGTTAACATCAGTGCTTTTTCCCATTACCAGGCACTGAAAAATGAGGGAAACAGGGAGGGAGGGACATTGGCATGGAGAGAGAGAGAGAGGGATGAATGGGAAGAAGGAGAGGGAGAGAAAAGGAGAGGGAGAGGAAGAAAGAGAAGTGGAGGGAGAGTTAGGGAAAGGGGAGGGGAGAGAGAGGTAGAGAAAGGGGAAGGGAGAGAGAGAAATCAATGAAGAGAGAGAAACAGGGACATAATAGCTTTGATGTTTTTTAAACGTAGACATGATATCTCATTACTTTGTGCTCTATTGATAAGAAGCCAGTTACTAACTGCTTCGTGCTTACCCAGGGATGTGTATACTTGTGGAGAAGAAAACTGCAAGTCATAGTGGAGAGGATATGGTGATACACTCACACAATTCGTGTAGAGGAAAGCACTAAAATGTGACTTAGAATTAATGAGTGCCATTGAGATTAAAGACTAGAATATGCTTACTTGGTCTCCTCAAGCTGAATATAAATCTACACTGAAGATGAATGAAAATGTACAAGGCAAAAATAAGTATGGTAATATGGAAAAAGCAGATCATACCCCTGTAGTCAAATAAAAGGCAACTCCCCATGAAATTTACGTTTGTAAGACAATTTTTCTGAAATAATTAAAAGGAGAGATATGCCCCTTGGTTTTTCAATTCTTATTTAGGTTAAGTGTCTTAAAAGTTATTTATTTATTTATTTTTAATTTTTTTATTTAAATTCCCGTTAGCTAACACAGTCTAATATTCGTTTCAAGTGTACAATATTGTGATTACATACTTTCATACAACACGGGGTCTCCTCACAATAATTATGTTAAACACGTGATGTGGATTCAGGACTGCACTTAAAAGTTCTTTGAAAAAAATTGCAACATGTCTTTCATGGATTAAGCAACACTTGGTCATTTACAACCATCAAGTATCAAAGCTTCAAGTGCTATTGGAAAATATAGAGTAGTTCTAATGTTAATGTTTCAAGGAACCTCTATACTGTTTTCCAGCATGGTTGCACCAGTTTGCATTCCCACCAAGAGTGCAAAAGTGTTCACCTTTGTCTGCATCCTCATCGTCATCTGTTGTGGCCTGAGTTCTTAATTTTAGCCATTCTGACAGGAGTGAGGTGGTATCTCATTGTGGTTTTCATTTGTTGTTTTTTTTTTTTTTTTCTGTGAGTGATGTTGAGCATCTTCTAATGTGTCTGGTAGCCTTCTGGATGTCTTCTTTGGAAAAGTGTCTATTCATGTCTTCTGCCCATTCCTTCACTGGATTATTTGCTTTGTGAGTGTTGAGTTTGGTAATTCTTTAGAGATTTTGGATACTAACCCTTTATCTGATGTCATGTGCAAATATTTTCTCCCATTGCGTTGGTTGACTTTTAGTTTTGTTGATTGTTGCCTTCACTGTGCAGCAGCTTTTTGTCTTGATGAGATCTCAATAGTTCATTTTAGCTTTTATTTCCCTTGTCTCTGGAGACATGTAAAGTAACAAGTTGTGGCAGCCCAGGTCAAAGAGGTTGCTGTCTGTTTTTACTGTAGAATTTCCTGTCTTGAAACCTACTTGTAGGTTTCTGTCTCACATTTAGGTCTCTCATCCATTTTGAATTTATTTTTGTGTGTGGTGTTAGAAATTGGTCCAGTTTCATTCTTCATGTTGCATGTTGCTCTCCAGTTCTCCTAGCATCATTTGCTAAAGAGACCGTCTTTTTTCCATTGGATACTGTCCTGCTTGACAAAGTTTAATTTTCTATATATTTGTGGGTCCATTTCTGAATTCTCTATTTTATTCCCTTTATCTATGTTTCTGTTTTTGTGTACTACCATACTGTGTTGATTATTATAGCTTTGTAATACAGCTTAAAGTCTGGGATTGTGGAGCCTCCAGCTTTGGTTTTCTTTCTTTCTTTTTTTTTATGTTTGTAAAATTGTCTCCCAGTCAAAAACTTTGTTGATTCTTTTTTAAAGTGTTTCTCAAAGGACTTAATTTTAATAAAGTCCAATTTATTATTCTTTCATGGACATTTATTTTGGTGTCATATCTTTAAAAATGTTTTTATAACCTAGAGTTAAAACATTTGTCATGGCTTTTATTTATTTTGTTTGGAGGCTCTACTACTCCAGAGGCTACAGCTATCGTTGTAGTTTTTCTTAATATGAAATTTATTGTCACATTGGTTTCCTTTTTCAACAATTCTTTGGCTATTTGGATTCTTTTGTGTTTCCATGCAAATTTTATGATTGCTTGCTCTAGCTCTGTGAAGAATGCTGGTGTTATTTTGATGGGATTGCATTTAATGTGAGGATGGCTTTGGGTAGTATCTACATTTTAACAATATTTTTTCTTCCAACCCATGGACATGGAATAATTTTTCCATTTCCATTATTCCATAGAATAATTCTTCCATTTCCTTCATAAGCTTTCTATAGTTTTCAGTGTACGGGTATTTTACCTTTTTGGCTAGGTTTATTCCTAGGCATGTTATGGTTTTTGGTGAAATTGTAAATGTGATTAATTTTTTCATATCTCTTTCTGCTGCTTCATTATTGTTGTAAAGAAATGGAGCTAATTTCTGTACCTTGATTTTATATCCTGTAGCATTGGTGAATTCACATATCAGTTCTTGCAGGTTTTTGGTAGAGTCTTTTGGATTTTCCTATAGAGTATCATGTCATCTGTGAAGAGTGAATGTTTGACCTCTTCCTTGCCAGTTTGCATGCCTTTTCTTTCTTAATTTTGTCTGATTGCTGAGGCTAGGGATCCCAGTACTATGTTGAACAACAGTGGTGAGAGTGGACAGCCCTGTCATGTTCCTGACCTTAGGGGGAAAACTCTCAGCTTTCCCCCATCAAGGATATTAGCTGAGGTCTTTCATATAAGGCCTCTGTGATGTGGATGTAAGTTCCTTCTATCCCTACTTTCTTAAGGGTTTTTATGAAGAAAGTATGCTGTATTTTGTCAAATGTTCTTTTCTGCATCTATTGATGCAATCGTATGGTTCTTATCCTTTCTTTTATTCATGTGGTGTATCACATTAATTGGTTTGTGGATATTGAACCAAACCTGCAGCCCAGGAATAAATATTACTTGATTATGGTGAATAATTCTTTCAATGTATTGTTGATTTCCGTTTGCTAGTATCTTTTTTTTGTTGTTTGTTTTTTTTAGTTTTTAATTTTTTATTTTTTAATATATGAAATTTACTGTCAAATTGGTTTCATACAACACCCAGTGCTCATCCCAAAAGGTGCCCTCCTCAATACCCATCACCCACCCTGCCCTCCCTCCCACCCCCCATCAACCCTCAGTTTGTTCTCAGTTTTTAACAGTCTCTTATGCTTTGGCTCTCTCCCACTCTAACCTCTTTTTTTTTTTCCCCTTCCCCTCCCCCATGGGTTTCTGTTACGTTTCTCAGCCGTAGCATTTGCTAGTATCTTGTTGAGAATTTTTGCATACATGTTCATCAGGGATTTTGGTCTATAATTCTCTATTTTAGAGGGGTCTTTGTCTGGTTTTAGAATCAAGGTAATGCTGGCTTCATAGAATGAGTTTGTAAGTTTACCTTCCATTTCTATTTTTTTTAACAGTTTCAAAATAATTGGTATTAATTCTTCTTTAAAATTTTGGTATAATTCCCCTGGGAAGTCATCTGGTCCTGAACTCTTGTTTGTTGGGAGATTTTTGAAAACTGATTCACTTTCCTTACTGCTTACGGTCTCTTCAAATTTTCTATTTCTTCTTGTTTCAGTTTTCAGTAATTCATAGGTTTCTATGAATTTATCAATATCCTCCTGATAGCCCAATTGGTTGGCATTTAATTGATCATAATATTCTCTTGTAATTGTTTGTATTTCTTTGGTGTTAGTTGTGATCTCTCCTCTTTCATTCATGATTTTATCTATTTGAGTCTTCTCTCTTTTCTTTTTGAGAAGTCTGGCTAGGGATTATCAATTTTGTTCATTATTTCAAAAAATCATATCTTCGATTTATTGATCTATTCTGTTTCTTTATTCTATGTCATTATTTCTGCTCTAATCATTTATTTTTTTCTGCTTCTGGCTTTGGGCTTTATTAGCTGCTTCTTTTCTAGAAACCTAATCTAATATTGTGTACCTATCTTGCTTCTTGAGATAGGCCTGAGTTGCAATGTATTTTCCTCTTGACGACTGCCTTTGCTGCATCCAAGGGGTTTGGACTGTCATTTTCATTTTCATTTTCTTCCATGTATTTTTTTTTAAAATTTTCCTTTAATTTCCTGGCTGACCCATTCATTCTTTAATAGGATTTTCTTTAAACTCGATGTATTTGAGGGATTTCCAATTTTTTTCTTGGGGTTGATTTCAAGTTTTATAGTGTTGTGATCTGAAAATATGCATGATATGATCTCAGTTTTTTTGTTCCAGTTGAGGGCTGATTTGTGACGCAACATGGGATAAAAAGAATGTGTATTCTGTTGCTTTAGGATGAAGTGGTCTGAATATATCTGTCAAGTCCCTCTGTCCCAATGTCCCTCTGTCCCTGTGTCCCTTATTCAGATTCACTGTTTTTTTATTGATTATCTCTTAGATGATCTGTCCATTGTTGCAAATGGAGTATTAAAGTCTCCTATAATTATGGTATTATCATCAACAAGTTTGCTTGTTTTTGATTAATTGATCTATATATTTTGGTTCATATATATGTTGGGGGCATAAATACCTACAATTGTTATCTCTTCTTGATGGATAGACCCCTTAATTATGATATAATGCCCTTATTCATCTCTTGTTACAGTCTGTTTTAATATCTAATTTTTCTGTTATAAGTATGGCTACTCTGGCTTTTTTTAGTAGTAGTTAAGCTTAAGTTTAGTGCATTTTATAAAATGGTGATGAATTTTCACATGAATAAAAGACCTCATGGTGTCAAATAAGGAAATTACAACTCTGGCTTTCTTTTGATGTCCATTAGCATTACAGATTATTCCCCATCCCCTCGTTCTAAATCTGCAAGTGTCCTCGGGTCTAAATAGAGTCTCTGGTAGGTAGCGTATAGATGGATCTTGTCTTTTACCCATTCTCATATCCTGTGTCTTTTGACTGGGGCAGTTAGTCCATTTACATTCAGATATGTATTGGAAGATATGAATTACTGTGTAAGCTGTAGCTTTCATTTGTGTGGTATTGTTTCTGGTCCTTTGTATGTTTGCTGCTTTCCACTCATAGAGTTCCCCCTTAGAATTTCTTGCAGGGCTGGTGTAGTGATCACTAACTCCTTTAGCTTTTGTTTGTCTGGGAAGGTCTTTATCTATTCTTCTGTTCTGAATAACAGCCTTATTGGGTAAAGAATTCTTGGCTGCATATTTTTCCTATTCATTACATTGAATATTTCCTGCCACTCCTTTCTGGCCTGCCAAATTTCAGTGGGCAGGTCTGCTACTAACCTTATGTGTCTATCCTTGCAAGTTAAGGACTGTTTGTCCCTAGGTGCTTTCAGAATTTTCTCTTTGTCCTTGTATTTTGCTAGTTTTACTATGATATGTCTTGGTGTTAAGTTGTTTTTGTTGATTTTACAGGGAGTTCTCTGTGCCTCTTGGACTTTGATGCCTGTTTCCTTCCCTACATTAGGGAAGTTCTCAGGTATAATTTGTTCAAATAAACCTTCTAAGTCTTCCTTCATTATTTAGCTATTTCCTTTTCTTATTTTGTTTTCAGCTCTATTATTTTCCATCATTTTAACTTCTATTGCACCTACTCTATCCTCTACTTCTTCAGTCTTCACTGTCACTGTATCTAGTTTATTTTCCATCTCACTTATAGTATTTTTGAAATCATCCTAACTACTTCTTAGGTCTTTGATCTCTGCAGCAAGGATTTCTCTGGTGTCTTCTATGCTTTTCTTCAAGCCAAGCTAGTAATCTTTTGACTGTTTTTCTAAATTATGACTCACGTATATTGCTTTTATCCGCTTTGAGTAAATCCTTGGCTGTGATTTCTGCTTGACATATGGCAGGGGTGGGAAGGAAGAATGCCTTTGTCCTTGTTACTTTGGCTACGTTTCTGTGTTTTAAGTGTTTTAAAAGCTTATTATCTTTCCTGCACCTGAGAATACTACTATATTTAAAAGGGGTCATACACTTCTAGGGCCTGGCATTTCAGGAAGTGTTTCTGGTGTATGCTGTGTGCATTCTGTTGCATTTAGCGGTTCTTACCCTTTTATGAGTCCTCTGTAGAGTTCCTCCTTGTTTGCAGAGGTGGAGTGTTTGCACCTTTAACTAGGTCTTCTTTGATTTGTTTGTTGAAGTAACCTTAGGGGAAAAAAGGAGGGGGGAAGACTGATCCCATAAAAAGGGAAAAGGAACGGAAACAAACAAACAAAACAAACAAAAAACAGAAAAAATAACAGGCTGATTCCAAGGAAAAAGAAAGTAAAAACGGGAAAAAGGCAGAAGGGAAAAGAAGGAAAAGGAAAAGAATAAAAAAACAGATTTAAAAAAGATAAGAGGAAATGCCAAAAAATAAGCCAGAAACTATGTGCCTGATTCCAAAGCAAGAAGGAGGAGGAAGAGGAGGAGGAGGAGGAGCAGGAGGAGAAGGAGAAGGAGAAGAAGAAGAAGAAGAAGAAGAAGAAGAAGAAGAAAGAGAAGTCCTTTGACTTGGGATCTCATCCCCCACTGAATATTCAATGTGGCAGCCCTCACTGAATACAAGGGAAGTCAGCTTGCCCTGCATTGAAACTGTCTTCTGTTTTTTTTCTTTGTTGTGCAGCTGATTCAAAACCCAAAGTCTTAAAGAATCCAGCATTGCTTGGATCCACTCCCCTCCTCCAGAGTAAAGACTCTCCACCTTGTTGATAAAAGCCTTTGGCTGTCAACTGAAGGGTCTTTTGTCCATGGGAGTCAGTAAACCCTGTTCCAAAAGTATTCCAGGAAGGGGACTGTTCTCTCGCAGGGCACCTCAGAGATTTCTACACCACACTATGCACTCTAGGGCCAGCTGTCTCCTCTCCAGGAAGACAAGCCACACCTCCACAATGGAGAAAGTCAAGTACTTCCAAAACCTCAGTTTGGGCTACAGAAGCTGTTTGCAAAAAAAGAACTGGGACACACAGTACTTCTCACTCCCCAGTCTTTGGTCCAGACAGGTTTTTCTCTTGTGCTAACTCAATGCTGCACTTTCTCATCCACTCTCTTTCTCTCCCTTTTGTCTTTCCTCAGAAAGGGTTCCCTCCCCTCTGCATCTCTGCTGTTTTCTCTCCCCCAATTCACATCTACACACCTTGAATTAGCCAAACTGTGTCCTTCTAACTGTGGAGATCCTTCTGCAACTCCACAGATCTATTTCCTGGCTGTTCCAAGTTATCTGACGTTAATACAGCTGTGTTTGAGGATTGAGAAAACCCAGAGTCCCATTACTTCTCCACCATTAACTCTTCCCAGTTTTTCTATTTTAAATTTTGTTTCACCATTTGAAGAAAGCCCTTCCACCTGGGTTGAACTTTAGGAAGCTGCTATTTGGTATTATCATTATTATGTTTACTTTTTAAGGGCAGACGAAACTCACTTTACATCAAATATTTCTGAAGAATTAAGGCTAAAATCTTGCATTAAATACCCAGTTGGAATTCTGTCTACTTACCTCATGAGCAGAGTATGGTCACTTACCAAGAAGCAAAAGTGAGTCTTCATACAAGAAACCATGCTTGTAGCCCCGCCCTTGCCAGGCTGGGTGGAGGATGCCCCAGTCCACACTCCATCTGTACATCCACCTGGAGAGTGAAAGAAATGAGGCTCCCACTGGCTTTGTTTCAGAAGGCATCTTGACTAGGCTCCAGACCCACGGGGTCATGCAGATTCTGGAACACACAGCTCTCTGGGAAAAGCCCTGGTTCACAGCATTCACCAATGCCCATGGTGTAAACTTGCCTGCTGTGGCCCCCATGGGGACACAGAGCACAGATTTGACTCAGTCTGACCTCAGTCAACTTGGCATGTCTCCCACCAAGAAAATGGCCAGGTAGTGAGACGATAGCCAGGACTCCCAATTGTACTTGTTTCCAAACACACATGCAGGCCTCCGGGCTGAGATTTGCCAATACAACATTCAAAATATCACATTAAACTATTAGTCATCTTGATGACTAAGTCTTTGGTGCTCCATTAGATATTGTGCCTGAGGTAGGTAGACTTCACTTGTCCCACCCTTCTCCCACTCCAGCAGCTGCAGGCCTCCCACCTGCAGGCATCACTACAAACATCAGGGCTGGGCCAGTTGTGAGGGTACCAGGAACTCTGGGGCCACATATCCCCCAAGCTCCTCTCAAGCAGAGGTCTGTGCACCCACTGAGTATGGCCACATGGCCACTTCCTCCTGATGACTGCTCCTCCCATGATATATGAGGGGGCAGGAGAATGGACCCTCACCCCAGGCCCTGCCCCTGCTGGGCCTGGCTTCCAGAGTGGGAAGATGCCCCTCACCTTTCCCCCAACCATGAGCAGGAGGTATGAACTCACTATACAGCACATCTGCACATGGGAGAAGGCAGTGGGGATGGGAAGGAGAGGGAGGGCAGCCAGTGGTGGCATGGGCTAAAGAAAAGGGCAGGAACTTTGGGGTGGGAGGACCACACCACAGACCCCACCCTGTACCACCATCTATGGAACTGCTGGCCTATTGTTAACCCCTGTGCACCAACCCCATCCCTCATTTCTGCTCAGGGAAAGGGTTAGAGCTAGTTGGGCAGAGAGCATTGCACATATTTCACCCTTCAACAAACATTTTCTTCTTTCCTCTCTCTTCTGCATGCATGGAGGAGGCAGTATCTTACTCCCAGGGATATCTCTGGGATACATTCATATGGAGGTCACAGAGGAAATCCCAGCCAGCCTTTGTCTGGAATCACCCCAAAATGGAATCTCTGAACTGTTTACTATTCAGGATGGAATCACTGGAATCAGCCAGGGGAATGAGGCAAGCAGGCTCCCTTGCCTCACCCTCATCCCCATTCCAGAGAAAGCCTACTACCAAGCTCAGGGGTAGGAGAGCTATTCTCCTTTGGGATATCAGATGGCGATGGCTGTCACTGAGTGCAGGACAGAGTGGAAACATCCACCTATCCCTTGGTGCCAGCCGAGTGAGTTCCAACTTCTTGGCTCCAAAGAGGAAGGGAAGACACAGTCACAAGTTCAGTAAGGGGAAAGAAATGGCTGCAGCATGGGAGGCAAAATTCCTTTGACCTTTCCATCCAATGGGAATGTGGTCAATGTGGAGAGGAGATGTTTAATTTCATTTTCCCTCAACCAGAATATGGGCCACCTGGCTCCTAATCCCTCTGGCTCAGCCTCCACACAAACAGTTCTCTGCTAAATCTCTTCCACTGCCTTAGGGCTCTGGATGTCTGTGTAGTTGTGAAAGCAAAATGCCAGGGGCACATTGGCTCAAGCTATCTCATAGTCATAAGGGCTTGACTAGATTCAACATTTGCAAACAGAGGATATTACTCCAAAAGACTGAATTTGTATGCACCCAAGAAAAACCTAGATTGATAATAAAGCAATGCAGTGAAAATGGATACATGGAGGGCCAGAGTTCTTCATTACAGGTGAGAATTTGATAATGTTGATAATAAAGTGACTAGCAGAATGTATAAGCAAGGTGGTTGGCTCAGGAATAAGAAGAACCTTTCTGGGCTTTGGCTAAGGGAGTCCTCTACAGGCTGTCTCTTGGCTCCCTGTGAGCAAGAGGCCCATATTCTGCCTTAAGAGAGGAAAACCTTTGGCTTTGGGGGTGTTTCTGCCTATTAGATCAGTAGATAAGGGCATGGGTGATTGAGGGGCATGAAGTATTTGCTTCCATCTGATGACCAAGTGGTGGGGATGAGGCCTGGGTTCTCTCTTTCTTCAAAGGGCGATTTGTGCACTGATCGGGTCCTGAGCATACTGTACATACAAAGACTGGCTGTTCTTCCAAATGAGAGTATCTCCATCAGTTATGGGTGGGAGTAAATGTGGCTACATAGTCCCATGATAACTGTATTCTGCTGAGTAATGAGCAGTCAGGGAAAGTAGGGTCAGCTGTCCTCTGGGATATCAGACTCTGAGAGCCCTCCATTGGATCAAGAACTGACTGGAATATCTCCACAAATCCTTGGACCCTGGTTGTGTATGTGACAGCCCCCATAGTCTTGGAGTGTGAACTGACACCAAGGTAGAAATGCAAATGGGATAGGAAAGACTATGAGGTGAGTCATAGCTGTGCATTTCAAATTGGCATGGGTCAAATCTAGGAAGGACATATCTATCTTTCCTTTCTCTTGTCTCACAGGGGAAGCGGGATCCTCCCCTGACCTCTGACTTAACCTACCCACAAACATTCTCCCTGGGCACCTTCAAATGCCCTAGGATTTTGGATGGCCACACAGTTCTGAAACCAAATTCAGAAGGGCCAATTGCAAAACCTATATCACCATCACATGGGCAATACCAGACTCCTAACTTAAAACAGGATGAAATTACTCTCAGATACTGGAAAAGGGCTTTTCCTGTTCCGAACCCCTCCTGGTTCATACTTCTCATGTCCAAACAATCTGTCTCTTAGGTGGAAGCTACTTAGTCAACCAGGTGAGTGAGGAAAGCTGGTTCTCCTTCACTTTCTATACTAGAGCAGGCCAAGCACCATGCATTCAGGGACTAAAGGCTATTATTCCTTTGGTTTAGCAGACAGATTGCTCTCACTGAGCGCAGGATCAAGGTGGGAGTTCGTGGCCTACCTCAGAGCACCAGTTGTGTGAGTGAAAGTTCTATGGCTCCTGTGTGTAAAAAAAAAAATTTATTTAGAAACACAGCCATGGGTAGGATATGGTGAGCTGAAGAACCAAAGCTCGACATTTCAAATGGTAATAGGATCAGTCCAAAAGGAGATGTCTCACTTTATTTCCTCTCAGCCCATAAAGAAGGCCAACTCTGTCCAGCAACTTCTGACCCAGCATACATAGAAACATCCTCTACTGGGCATCTTCCAATGACCCAGGCCTCTGGATGTCCATCTTAATTTGGTCCACTTCTGAAATGAAGTGAAGAGGTGGTCGTTTTACAGAAACTATTCATTCTACAGTCACAAGGTCTCACCAGACTCTCCTACTGAAAGCAGAGGATATTACTCTGAGAGATTCATTCGGAATGAACCACAGGGAGAAACTCCTTTGAAAATAGAGCAAAGAGGTTCAAGTGATTGTTGGCAGACTAGAGTTCTTCATTAGAGATGTGAATGGAAGACTTTTGTGAACAAAGTGACTAGCACAATCTTTTAGCAAATTGACTGTCTCAGAAATTAGAAACACCTATGGGTTTTAGAAAAGTACCTGTCTCCAGGCTACATATGAAGTACTGATGTCATGAGTCCTCTATTATTCCTTCAAGCAGATAGGGAAAGTGCTGGCTTTGCATGTGTTTCCTGCCATCCCATCGGCAGATAAGGACAGCAGAGATATAGCAGTAGCAGATATATGCTCTTTGCTGGTGGTCACGTTTTGGTATGTAGCTTTGGTGTGGTCTGCACTAAAGAGGTTGGTAGTGTGCAGAACAGTTCCTATAGCATACTTTGTATACATATACCTTCAGATCTTCAGGGTGAAGGTTTCATAATCAGCTACAGGATGAAGCAAACTGACTTCCCTTTCCTAAGATTATGCTAGTACCAGGGTAAGTACCAGGAGGGCGTGCTTTCCTTTGGACTATCAGACACTGAGTCCTCAAAGGCTCAAGAACTGATAGGTAAGTTGCATCTGATTCTCGTACCATGGCTGTGTAAATGACAGCCCTTTGATTTTGGAATGTGAATGGCGACATAGGAAAACAACAACAGTAGTGGAAGGAGTCCATGGAGGGCCAAGGTTTTACATTTCTACTTTGCATGGGCTAAATCCAGAAAGGAGATATATACTTTTTCACTTCTTACCCCATGCAGGATGCTGGCTCCCTCCCCAAACCTCTGACTTAGCCTACATACATTCTCCATTGGGCACTGTTAAATGCGCTAGGCCTCTGTATGTCCACATCGTTCTGAAACCAAACTGAGAATCGCCCAGTGCAAAACTTATACCATCAGACTCCCAAGAGGGAGGAAGAGGGAAGGAGACTCCCAAGAAGAAGCAGAGTATGTTACTCTGAGATCCTGACTCTGAATGGATTACATGCAGAACATTGTTTCCCCAAAAAAGACAACAATGTCAAAGGGAAACCATGGATGGCAAGAGTTCTTCACTAGAGATGTTAATGGGAGAATGTTGAGAAAGAACTAGCTTTCTAGATTTATGTCTGTCTCAAGAATAAGAAAAGCCTGTGAGCTTAAGCAAAGGGAGCCCTCTACAAGCTACCTTTCGGAGGACTGTCCACAAGAAACCTGTACTCTTCTTGCAGTAGTAGCCTGAAATCCCTGGCTCTGTCTGTATTTCCCACTTGTCCCATCAGTGGATAGAAACAGCAGTGGGTTGAGCTGTAGTTGTTGGGTGCTCTTGGCAGTTGTTCAGGTGTCTAGAACCAGGACCTGGTATTGCCTTCCTGGAAAGAACTCTTCTTTCACTCACCAGCTCCTGGAGCATACTCTGCATGTGTGAACTGTCTGCTAGTCAAAATGAGGGCATCTAAATCAACCAGGAGAATGAAGCTCTCCTTCACCTTCCAGAGCACAACTTTCTAAGCACCAAGGCCATCTTCCCTTTTTATATTTGTCACTGGTAGCTCTCACTGACCACAGGACCAAAGTGGGAAGCCCCAGCATCTTCCTGGGTGCTGGCTGAATGTGTGAGAGCTCCATGGCTCCTACACGTGAACAAAGACCTCATTGGAAAAAACAGTGTTGGGAAGCGAATGGCTCCAAAGAAGGCCAATGTTCTACATTTCCAATGGGAATGGAATAAATCTGGAAATAAGATGTCTAACTTCATTCCCACACCCCCGGAAAAGAGGCCAGCTCCCTTCCAAAACCTCTGGCTCATTCTGCACACAAACATTCTCCACTGGGCACATTCACATGCCCTAGGCCTCTGGGTGTCCATATTATTCTGAAACTGAATTAAAAGGGAGTACTGTGTAACACCTACCTCTACAAGGACTTGAGCAGACTACCCACTTCCAAACAGAGGATATTCCTTGGAGAACCCGACTCTGAATGAGCCCTAGGGGTAAACTTGTTGGAAAATTGAGCAAAGTGGTGAATACAGAAATATAAAAGAGCAGCATTATTTAGGAGATGAGAATTGGAGAATTTTGAGAATGAAGGGGCTCTCCTAGAAAGCTGGATGTCTCAGACGTTCCATGAAAGATGCTTAATGTGCAGTGTAGTTTCAGGCAGTTAAGGAAAAACTCTTTCCTAGGGTTATTACAGAGGGAGTTAGAATGTTTTTACAACATTCATCTAAAATACTAATTGACAACTATTTTAAGCCCAGTATAGTTCAAGGCAGTTAAGTCAAGGTATTTCCCATGTGCCTGGGTGGCACAGTTGTTTAAGAGTCAAACTGTTAGGGTGCCTGGGTGGCTCAGTGCGTTGAGCGTACAAATTTGGCTCAGGTCATGATCTCACAGTTTGTGAGTTCGAGCCCCGTGTTGGACTCTGTGCTGACAGCTCAGAGCCTGGAGCCTGCTTCACATTCTTTGTCTCTCTCCCTGCTCCTCCCCTGCTCACATGCTGTCTCTCAAAAAATAAAGATTTCAAAAAAGAAAGAGTCTAACTGTTGATCCTGATTCAGGTCATCATCTCACAGTTCATGCACTTGATCCCCACATCTGGCTCTGTGTTGATGGCATCAGGCTCTGTTGATGGAGTGTAGCCTGATTGAGATTTTGTCTTTCTGCCCCTGCCCTCTTTTCAATCTCTCTCTCTGTCTCTCTCTCTCAATATAAATAAACTTAAAAAAAACCAGACGGCATTTTTCTAATACTTATGGGGTACATTTAAGGAGCACTTTTTATTAAATAAGAGGTCTATGCAATTGCCATGAAAAACAGTATACTTTTAGGCACATACATGGCCATTGTCTATGGCTAACATATAGTGTTTCAAAAAGACTCCTATGAAGGCTAATAAATAATGAAATACAGTGTAGTTTTAGGCACTTAAACATAAGGCCCTTCCCTATTGCTGATCAAAGTAAGTTTAAGAACATTTGTATTTAGGAGGCATTTGGATGCCTCATTGAGAACACAGGTATTTCAGGTAGCTAAACAAACATGGGCATTCCCTAGTGCTTCAAGATTGAACCACATTTCTTACTGGATAAATCCAAGAAGCTAACTCAAAAGTGCTTTTAGCACAGGCTTTTGTCCTCAATTAAAAACAAGAGCATTTCCTAAGGCGAAATAGACAGGGTTTACAGAAAAGTTTATACAAGATGTCCATTATAAGTGATACGAAAGATGCATTAACCCGAGTGTACTTTTAGATACGTAAGAGCAAAAGCATTTCCAGAGCTTCTACACCAGAGTCAGACTAGTTATGACTGTGTGTATCCAAAAATCTTTTTGAACTAGGCTTGAAGCACAGCATAGTTAGGCAGAGAAGTACATGGCCATTCCATTTGCTAACATGGTGTTTCAATGAAAGCTCCTATGAGACTTATGCCAAAGACTACATGAAGAATATCTGAAGCACCAGGTAGTTTTAGGCAGTTAAGAACATGGTCATTTTCTACTGTTAATAGACAGTGCTTCAACAAAAGATCCTATGATATGTATGAGGGCTACAGGAATGATGCTATAAGCACAATGAAGTTTCTGACACTTAAGCCCAAGGCCCCTTGCTAGAGTTTACAGAGAGAGAGGTTAAGGACACTTCTTACTACATTCATCTGAAACACTAATTGACATCTGCTTTAAGCACACTGCAATTTCAGGCTCACCGCCATGCTCTAGAACTTACACAGAAGGATGAAGAAATACTTCTTGTACGAATGTCTAAGTGGAACCTCCGGACCCTTTACAAACAGTGTACTTGGGGGCAGATAAGCATAAAGTCCTTCCATTCTATTTATATGAAGTTTAGGAGGACTTGCTACCACACGAACCTAAAAGTTAATGAAATCCCTATGGAACGCACAGATCTTTCAGGCAGTTTAGCACAAGGGCATTCCTACTTCTTATTCAGAATTACTTAAGCACAGTACTTACTGGAAAAATTGAAGACGCCAACTCAAATATGCTTCGGGTCCAGTATTGCTTCTGGAAGTTAAGCACATGGCCTTTCTGTATTATTAACATATATTGTATACAGAAACAGACAGGGAGACATAAAGTGAGAAGACAGAGAAATTTATCCCCCATGAAAGAACAGGGCCAGCAATCTAAGTGAAACATATATGAGCAACACATGAAGGGGAAAGAGAGACAAGCCCAGAATTAGACTCTAAACTGTAGAGAACAAACTAATAGTTACCAGAAGGTAAGGGATGGAGAGATGGGTTAAATAGTTTTGGGGTGTAAGTAGTGCACTTCTCATGATAAGCACTGGGTGATATATATGGAAGTGTTGAATCACTCTGATTATACACTTGAAACTAATATAACACTGTATTTTTACTAAATGGAATTAAATAAATAATAAAAAAATGAAAAAAAAAACACTTTAAAGAGGGAATTGACAGCCACTTGAAGCACAGTATGTGTTTAGGAGGTAAAGCACATGGCCATTTATATTGCTAATATATACTGTTTCAATAAATGTTCCAGTGAGATGTATGTGAAAAGATACATGTAAGACACATTCAGCAAAGTAGTTTTAGAAAATTAAGCAGACCAGTCCTTAGTTTGCATACACAGGTGTTAGAACTTCATCCTACATTGACCAAAAAGGCTAACTGAGTTTAGGTACACTGCAGATTCAAGGGGTTAAGGCCATATCCATTCTCTAGGGCTTTAAGCACTTCTTTTCTGTGTAAGAGGCCTATGCAAGCCACTTGACATACAGCCTTTACTTTTAGGAAGTTAAACACATTGCCATCAGCCTCTCACAAATATGGAGTATTTAAACAAATGGCCCAACTACATATACATGAAATCCCACGTGAAAGCCTTACAGAGAACACTGTACTTTTAAGCACTTAAACCCTTGGCCATTTCCTCTTTCTCGTATAGAGCGTTCCAATGAGTGTATTTGCCTGTATTGAAAGTCATTAACCAGTCTTGAAACAGGGTAGTTTTAAGCCATTAAGCATAGGAGTTTATACAAAGAAACTTGTTATTTCATTTTTTTTTAATATTAGAGATTTTACTGAGTGCATGGCTGTTTCAGGCAAAGCACCTGTACAGTCCCTAGTGATTATTCAGAGGATTGAAGCACACTTCTTATTGGATGAATCTAAGAAGCTAACTCAAATTGCCTCAGCCACAATGGTGTTGGTGGCAATTAAGTGCATAGCTATTTGATAATAAAGAAACTTTAAACAAAATACCCAACTAGATGCAAATTAAACATCAAATTAAAGATGTATTAAGCACATTGTAGTTAGGCAGTTAAATATAAGTCCCTTCCGTAGCATTCATAAAAACAAGTTTAAGAACACTTGTACTTATATGTAATGAAAAGGAATTTGAAATCCTCATTTAGAATACAGCTATTTCAGGTAGTTCAGTATATGTGCCTTCCAAAATTCTTATATAGATGGATGAAGGTAAACTTCTTACTGGATATTTATGAGAAAGTAATTCACAAATGCTTTAAGAAAAGCATTTTTTGGGGCACCTGGGTGGCTCCGTTGTCTGAGCGACCAACTTTGGCTCAGGTCATGATCTCACAGTTTGTGAATTCGAGCCCCGTGTCGGGCTCTGTGCTGACAGCTCAGAGCCTGGAGCCTGCTTCTGATTCCATGTCTCCCTCTCTCTCTGCCCCTCCCCTGCTCATGCTCTGTCTCTCTCTGTCTCAGAAATAAACATTAAAACAAAATTTTAAAAAAGAAGAAAAAGAAAAGCATTTTTTCTGGGAACAAAGAACATGGACATTCCCTCGTGCAAATACAGAGGGTTTAAACAAAAGTTCCTACTATATATACACTTAATGCTGTGTGAGGAATGCATTATCACACTGTACTTTTAGGCACCTAAAGCTAGGCCATTTCCTAGTACTTCTACACATGGGTTTAAGAATACTTTTGACTACATATCCCCAAGAAGCTTTCAAAACCCTTTGGGAACAAAGGGTACTTTTCAGCAGTAAAGCATAAGTGTTTACACAGAGATGTTGTGGGGAAAGTGTTACTATATATGTCTATGAGGGACAAGAATGTCACTTGAACCACATCTTCTTTATCCATTCATCAGTTGATGGGCATTTAGGCTCTTTCCATAATTTGGCTATTGTTGAAAGTGCTGCTATAAACAATGGAATACTACTTGGCAATGGGAAAAAATGAAATATTGCCATTTGCAGCAGCATGGATGGAACTGGAGGGTATTATTCTAAGTGAAATAAGTCAGTCAGAGAAAGACAGATACCATATGTTTTCATTCATATGTGGATCTTGAGAAACTTAACAGAAGACCATGGGGGAGGGGAAGAGGAAGGAGAAAAAAGTTACAGAGAGGGAGGGAGGCAAACCATAAGAGACTTTTAAATACAGAGAACAAACTGAGGGTTGATGGGGGGCGGGGGAGAGGGGCAAAATGGATGATGGGCATTGGGGAGGGCACTTGTTGGGATGAGCACTGGGTGTTGTATGGAAGTCAGTTTGACAATACATTATATTTTTAAAAAAAGAGTGTCACTTGAAACACAGTGATTCTTTAGGCACTTCAGCACAGGACCTTTATCTATGGCTAATATAGAATTTTTTAAAAAGTTTTTATTTAAATTCCAGTTAGTTAATATACAGTGTAATATTAAGTTCAGGGGTATAATTCAATAATTCCACCCTTCCATACAATACCCAGTGGACATTACAAAGTGCACTCTTTATATCTATTTGTATCTGTATCTATATCTGTTACATTTTAGCTATTGTTCATCATGCAGCTAAAAACATTGTATCTCTTCAAGTTGTTATTTTTGTATCCTTTGGGTAAATATCTAGAAGTGCAATTGCTGGATAATAAGATAGTTCTTTTTAAAGGGCGATTTTCAAAGTAATTCGTTTATTTGAGAAAGAAGCGGGGAGGGGCAGAGAGAGAGAGGAAGAGAGACTGTCAGGCAAAATCCACAATGTCAGTGCAGGGCCCAAAGAGGGCTCAATCCCATGACCCTGAGATCCTGACTTGAGTGGATAGCAAGAGTCAGATGCATAACTGATTGAGACACCCAGGTGCACTAGGGTAGTACTATTTTTAACAGTTTATGAAACTTCTTACTGTGTTCCAGAGTCATTGTACCAGTTTGCATTCCCACCAACAGTGTCAGAGGGTTTCCCTTTCTCCACATCCTTGTCAACACCTGTTGTTTCTTGTGTTGTTAATTTTAGTCCTTCTAACAGATGTGAGGTGGTATCTCATTGCAGTTTGGATATGTATTTCCCTGATGAGGAGTGATGATCAAATTTTCACATGACTGAGAAAAAATACTCACCTTGTGTGTTCCCCTGTGTGCTCCTTTCTCTGTCACCCTTTTCCCCAATGCAGGCTATATCTCCTCTGCAGCACCCTTTATCTGTTTCTCCCCCAAACCACCTCTCTGCACTTCCTACCTTCGTTTATGTGGCTTCTTCTCTCCATGTAGTTGCGAACTTTGTTCCGTCAGTCTTCAGGTTGATTTCTGGAGTATTAGAATGATGTGCTAGCTATCAAGCTATCTCATATCAAGGGATGAGATACACTTCTGCCATATTAGCTCTCCCAACACACACTAATAAAGAATGTTTCAACAACCTTCCTATGAGATGAATGTGAAAGACACTTGAAAAGTGTAGTTTCAGACATTTAATCACAAGGTGTGTGCGGTGTCTTGGTATGAGCCAGGGGGTAAATGTGTGGTGTGTTTGGTATATGTTTGGAATGGTTGTGGTTGAGAACATTTGTCTTTTCTGCATTTATGGTATGTGTTGTGTATATGTGGTTTGTGTCTGTGTATGGCATTTGTTTGCCATGTGTGGTGTGTGTATGGGGTGTTAGTGGTTTATAGGTGCTGTAAGTGTCTTTATGTGTTCTGTAAGTGTGGTGTATATGTTGTGATTGTGGTATTCGTGTCCACGTGTAATGTAGATTTCTGCATGGCACATGCGTTGTGTCATTGGTGCATGTATGGTTTTGTGGTGTGGCATATGGGTAGTTTGTGTAATATAACTGTGGTGTGTGTGGTGCGTGTATGGTATGTATGTGCTATATGTGTGGAGTGTGTTTTTGTGTTACATGTTTGGGATTGTGTGTGTGTGTTATATGTATATTATGTTTAGTAAATTGTGGAAGATATTTGTGTGGTGTGTGTGTGGTTTATGTATGAAGTGGTTGTGTGATACTCTTGTGTTATGTCATGTATGTGTTTGTACAAAGTGTGGGCTGTGTTCAGAATAGGTGTGGTGTAGGGGTGTGTATTGTGTCATGTTTGTATCTATATATGCAGTGTGTGTGGTATATGTAGTATATGTGCAAAGGAAGTGGCATGTGTCTTCTGTATATGTGGTGTAAGCTTGGGGTGGGTAGTGTATATGTGAAGTGTGTTTCTGTGGTATGTGTGTGGTGGTTTCTCTGATAATTGGAAAATAGCTTGAAAGGGGCCCACCTACTAAAGCAGATAAAAGAACACTTTGGGTCCCATGACCAGCACAGAATTATGCAACGAGAAAAACAGATGGCCATGCCATTTCCAGGGTCAGAAGAGAGTTGCAGAAGGGGATTCAGTGACAAAACTCAAGCCTGGAACCAAATGCTAAGGGTATCCCACATGCTAACAGTACCTGACACTCATCCCTCCAGGGAGATCCCTTAAATGGTGTCATTTCAGGCCCCAGCAGCTCCAAAGACCTAACCATAACCCTACCCAGACTTTTTCCTCAGGGGTCCCACCCCTTATATCTGAAGGAAGAACACATTTGGGGCCATGACCAGCGCAGGTTAATCCCAAGGGAACAAAAAATGGTCATGACATTTCCAAGGAGGGATGGAGTTGCACAAAGGGGAGGCCTGTGAGGCCTGGCCCACACCCTACTACACGTCTTCAACTCAACCCTCTGGGGAGATCACTGCACGCTGCAGTCTTAGCATCTGGCACTTCCCAGGACCTAACCCTAACCGTAGGCAGGCCTTTGGCCCTAAGGGGGCCTAACATAGAGGTCTGAGAAAAGAATGGATTTGGGGCCAATGGCCAATATGGACTCTTTCAGGGTAGAAGCCAGAATGTCACCATAACATTTCCATGGCTGGGATGGAGTTGCAGGAGGGGATTGTAGGACCTAACCCAACCCTGGCTCACCCAATCTTCTGGCTTCTGAATCCAACTCTAAGCCTGATCCACACCCGACCATGCACCCTCAACTCAGCCCTCCACTGAGATCACTGTACTGTGGGTGGTTCTGTCCTTGGCACTTCCTGGTTGCTAAAACTAACCCTAGCCATGGCTCTGGCTCAAACAGGGCCCACCTCCTAGGTCTGAGATTTAAAAAAAGACTAAGGATCAATGCAAGGCATCAAACTGTTGAGCAAGAAACTCAGGAGTTTACCATAATATTTCCAGGGCCTGAATGGAAGTTAAGAAGGAGACCTAGTGTCAAATCTAAACCTGGGATACAAAATCGGGGGTCCACTGCAACCAAACACTATGCCTGTCTTGCATCCTGAAAGTCGCCCTCAACTCACCCTTCCAAGGAGGTCATCGGAATAATGTTCATTCAGCCCCTGAAATATCTTGGAACCTAACCCTAACCCCTAGCCAAGGCTCGTTCCCTTTGGGCGGCCAGTTCTTAGGTCTGAGAACAGAACGGATTTGCAGCCCATAACTGATGCAGGATTCTTCACCATGGAACTTGGAAAGTGGCCATGCTATTTCTAAAGCAGGAATGGAGCTGCACAAAGAAGATCCTGAGACCAAACCTAAGCTCGGCTCCCCCCCTATAGGCTGGCCCTTGAATCCAAAGACTAAGCCTGACCCACATCCAAAACTGCGCTCTCAACTCTGCTTTCCAGTAGCCCATATGCTGCCTGGGTTCAGACCTGTCACATCCTAGGACCTAACAGGGACCCAGGACCTAACCATGATATTTTCAGGGCCTGCATGGAGCCTCAGAATGGGATCTGAAGCCAAAATCTAAACTGGGAGCACACAATCAGGCATCCACTGCACCAAAACCTTATATCTGTTCTGCACCCTAACAGGCATCCTCAACACAACCCTCCAGGGATGTCAATGTACTGGTGTTGGTTTAGCCGCTGACATCTCCTGGGACATAACCCTCACGCTAGCCAAGGCTCTTTCCCTGTGGAAGCCCAATTCCCAGGTCTGAGAACAGAACAGATTTGGAGCCCCTAACTGGGGCAGGATTATTCAGCATGGAACTTGGAAAGTCACTGTGCCATTTCCAAAGCAGGGATACAGCTGTACTACGGGGATTCTGAAGCCAAACCCAACATTGGCCAACAGCATGGCCAGCTCTTAAACCCAAACACTAAGCCTGACCTTCACGCTAAATTGAAGCCATCCAAGGAGACCACTGTGCTGCTAGAGTTCCAAACTTGTCACCTCCTGGGACCTAACTGTAACCGTACCTTGGGCCCTGGCCCTAAGAGGGGCCCACAGTTGAAGTCTGGGGAAAAATGGACTTAGGACAAAAGACAGACTGTGTTGGCTACTTCATTCTCAACACTCTCCAAATCTCATGTGTGATGAAGAACTCTGTCAGTGTGTGTCTCCATTTCCACCAATGAGACATTTTTTTAAAAAAATGGATCTTCATGGAATCTGCTCAGCGCCAATGTCATAGAGTACCATCCTCATCTTTTTCCTTGGGAGTCTGGTAGTGTCCTTGTGATGGTGCTATAAGTATTGCATTGAGCCCTTCTCAATTTGATTTCAGAATTCTGTGGCCATCCCCAAACTTAGGGTGTGTGAATGTACACAAGGAGAATGCTTGTGTGTGGGATAAGCCAGAATTTTGGTAGGATCTCACCTCCTGTGTGCGGAAGAGGAAAGGAAGATAGATATCTCCTTCCTTGACTGGACCCGTGCCCATTTGAATGCAGAACTTTCACTCACCTTGTAATCCTTTCCCATTGCTGTGTTTCTAACAAGGTTTCAGGTATACTCCAAATCCATGGGGTCTGGTACACAACCTAGTCCAAGGATTGAAGGTAAGTCTCCAGGAATTTCCCGAGCCAATGGAGGGCTCTCAGAGTCTGCTATTCCAGAAGACAGCTAGACCTCCTGTCTTTGAGCCCTCAGTGCTTAGAAGGCTGCAGTAATCAAGAGAATGGGTAGCCACATGGAATCCCACCCCTAATTGTAGGACATACCCTCATTTTGAAGAACAACTAGTCTGTGCATATGCAGTATGCTCCATGACCTGAGCAGCACACAAAAAGCCCTTTGAATAAATCGTGCACAAATTCCTCGTTTCCATCTCTTGATCATCACTTGGAAGTACATTCCTCATATCTCAGTCACTGCTGCCCCTGTTACTGAAACAATGGGCAGCAGCACTGCAAAAGCCAAAGTTTCACTCTATTCCTTTAAGGTAGAATGTCGGTCTCTTGCTCTCAAGTGGCATCCTTTGGAGTACTCCTGTTGTGAAAGCCGACAAAAGGTTCTTCTGGTTCCCCACCAAGTGAGCTTGCTAATATATGATGCTAGTCAGCTTATCCTCAATATTACCCAATTTTCATCCTTAATGAATTACTTTGGCCCTCTGTGTATCAATTTTCAACATATTTCTTTTTTATCCAAGGATCCTCTTGAGATACATAAAAATTCAGTATTTCAGGGTAGTATCTTCAGCTTGCACATGTCCAATCTGGAACAGCCCTTGTGACTGCAGAACAGGTTGAGTCAAAAGGGCCACGACATTTTGGTTTCATGACTATATGGACATCCGGAGCCCTAGTGCATTGGAAGGGGTCCAGCCGAGAAGTGTTTGTGTGGAGGCTGGGCCAGAGCCACACATGTGGTTTGTTAACAAGCCACACATGTTCTCTTTCACTATTAAGAGGCCTTGTCTCGAGCTGCCCTGGACTTGTCAATGGGTGGTGTCAGCAGTCAGACTGCATCTCTGACTGTAGTGTGACTCCTGGTGCTGTAGTTGCAGGGACCCCAGTCCATCTGCTGGTATCAATTGGCAGGGTATAATTTCTCTGCTGCCAGCTCTAAAGATCAAGTGCTGGAACTGTGTGTCCTCTGGTGTGTGTGGTTATCTTCCCTTCTTCTTGGTGGCAATAGTCACTGTGGAGTGGCTCAGCTCCATGCCAGGGCTGTGTGAAGGGTGTGTTGGGAAAGGAGAAACATTAAAGGGATTCCTGATGAGTGGAAGGGATTTGATGGGGCCAGTCTTTAGGAGAATGTGGTCAGGGTGCTCAGTGCTAACAAGACATGTGGAGAGTGGTTCCAGCTTATTCCTGCCAGTGTTCTAGTACCTAGGCCTAGGAGGGAAAGAGATATGGTGCTAGCCAGCTCCTTTGTTCTTGGAGAAGTCTCCTTAAGATCTCTTCCCCTCCAGTACATGTTCTGAGATTAGTAAATAAATCTTATATACCACAGGGACTTTTCAAACTGCTACTTGTCTGTCTAGGCCAGGTTGTTTGGTAGGCTGGCTTTTTAAGGGTGGTGACACAGTTTCCTGTTGCCCTCTGGTTCTCCAAGAGTGAATCCCACTGATTTTTAAAGTACTTGGAATTAAGCTACATTGATTGTAAAAATTTGAGAAGTAAGCCCCACTCATTTTCAAAGTCAAATGTTATGGAGACTCATCTTCCCAGTGCAAGTTCTCCATTCCTGGGGTGGCTGGTGTGGGGTCTCCTTTTGCTTCTTTGTGCTTGTTTTGCTCCCCACCCCTGCCACATATGTGGATATTTTTGCTAATGGTTTGGCTCCCAACCATGTTATTACCCTTCCTACTCTTTGTGATGTGACCTCCTTTCTGTGATTAACTGTAGAAAGCATGTTCCATCAGTCTCCATGTAGTTTTCAGAGTTAGTTTCACAGATGTAGGTGTTACCTCAGTGTGTCCATAGGATGAGATGAAATCAGGATTTTCCTTCTCCACTATCTTCCCAGCAACCCTTGTTACTTTTTACAAATTTACTGCCGCATCCCAAAATCTGTTTAGAGTCCCTTATTAATTGAGGCTCACAAGTTAAGTTTTCTTATTCTGTAAATTCCTCACCAATTTATTGTTTCCCTGCCAAAAAGTATAAAAACTGCCTTGCTTGGCCATTTCTTTGAGTGAAAATTTCTTTATTTTGTATCTGGGTGCACATAACAAACCTTTGAATATTTTATCCTGCTAATCTGTCTCATGTCAGTTTAATACTTAGTCCAGCTGGAAGACCTTAATAAATAGAGAAATTTTTCTTCTCTTCAAAGGCCTAAGACTTCTCACCCTGCCACCAGGGGAGAGTAGTTTTGGCCCTACTATGCCTCAGCAGAGGAGGTTTCAGCACAGCCTTGACACATAAGCAGAGTCAGACAAATGTGGATTTATACAGGGCTGGTTGCATAAACCTGTTAACCTCCATACGCAGTCATCTGGAGGATTGATGGAGTCCTCTTGGACTGGCTGGATCCTTTGTCCCATTCTAATGGGCAGCAGTAGACAGTAGGGTTTTAGTACAGCCCTTGGCCTCTGACTATGCTGGCAGGTATCCATAGTCCTCCAGCTCAGACTAACATGGGTACTGTCAAGCCCCATGACCAGTTACTTAGCTGACCATACCACTGGGCAATTTAACAGCTACCTGGGAAGTATAGACAGTCCCTTGGGATGTTTCAATTCCCAACATCTGTGATTGAGATAGGTGCTTCTTTTCTCATAGCCTTATAGCCTGCCAAGAGAAGTCATAACCCTCTAAACATTAAATCTGACCCTGGCCATGGCAATCATACAGAATACTGTGGCCCTCTAATCCTGTGGCCTTCCAGTTGTAATAAACCTTTGGCATTTATGCTTGTCAAGAATCAAATATACAGAGTGACTGCATCTTTGGGGTGCCTGGGTAGCTCGGTTGGTTAATCATCTGACTTCAGCTCAGGTCATGATCTCACAGTTTGTGGGTTTGAGCCCTGTGTTGAGCTCTGTGCTGACAACTCAGAGCCTGGAGCCTGCTTCAGATTCTATGTCTCCCTGTCTTTCTCTGCTCCTCCCCTGCTTGTATTGTCTCTTAAAAATAAACATTTAAAAAAAGTCAGTCTTTTAGAGTGACTACATCTCCAAATAGGAAGCTTCTCACTGAGACTTCATGGTCTTGGAGAGCCATAAGCCCAGACGTAGTGGTCTAAGAAACCAGATAACTGTGGATTCTATGGTATGGAATAATCCTTGAGCCTCATACTGTTTCGTTGAGTAATATTTTCATTATTAGCTTTTCATCTCTCTTCTTGTAAAGGAGAAAGAAGAGACTGAAACATGAATTAATTTGTTCTTTAGTAATGGGTGTCCAGAGGCCAGGTGTTTCTCCTGAGCTCCTTTTCCCAGGGAAATAAATGAGATTTCTTTGCCTCCCAGCCTCTAAGATTCGAGAACCTGAATCCAAAGACAGGAGAAGCCTTGACCACCAACAGCAAAGTTACTGTTTCAGAAATTAAAAATAGCTTCTTGCCATCATGGCAAGAGTACTGGATGGAGGGATGCCATGCCACCAAGAGTACTGGATGGAGGGCTGCATCCCCTGACCTGATGTGAACCCCTTCCTTCCTTGGGTTTCAGATTCCACAGCTGTGTGGTCAGCCATCAGTGATGTGGAATCTGCTGCTTTCCCAACCTGATATCTATTCTCATGCCCAAGTCCAGCACCTCAGCTTTCCTTTGGGAAATATATCTCATTTGCATCCCATCCCAACAGTTCCAGGGGACAGACCCCACATTCTACCTACCTTTAAGATGAGTGTATGATCTAGCCAAGTCTTGCCAACTCCATCCTTAGGATGCTCTAATGGTTCCAAGGATGAGAATGTGACCCAAGCTAGGCCAAAGAAATATAAAGCCATGACTTTTCATGGAACTTAGGTGAAGGAGAAACCCCAGTAGAATTGCATTGAGTGGGTTTCAGCCTGGAGTTGTTGGAGGCCCCAGATGCAGTGAGAGATACTATGCCTAAGAATGGGGCCACCTCAAAAGCACTTAGCAAGATGGAGGGTGGAGAGAATCCAGGTCACATTGTGAGACTGTGAGCCCCTGGACTTGTCAGATCCAAACCCACTCTTAAACTTGCCACTTGGAAGCATTAATTTACTTCTACCATTTCAAAATTATTTAAGAATTTATTTATTTATTTATTTATTTATTTATGACACAGAATCCATAATCCCTGAGACTTTCTTGCATGGTGTCCTCACTGGGTGGGACATAGCTGGGGGAGACAGTAGGTATGGTAAAGTCTTGGTGGAGCTGAGGAACAACACTGTCCGTGTCTATTCCCTGTCCCTGGAGAAGGACACACCAGCGCAATGAGAGGAGAAGCATCAGGGAAAGAGATCCCTGGGCAGCTAGTTAACCTCTTTATATTTTCCTTATTTTAGGAGCTGTTTAGTTAAGGTGATTTTTACTAGGAAATCACCCAACTCCTTTAGGTTTCCAGTGTGATGCAGTGGGTTTCTCTTACTTGACTTGGAATTTCTCTTCTCTGTTTTTCTTCAGAATTGTCACAGTTAATGAACAAATACTGATACATTATTTTTTAAAGTTTATTTGGAGAGAGAGAGAACGAGCATGCACAAGCGTGAGTGGGGGAGAGGCAGAGAAGGAGAGAGAGAATTCTTAGCAGGCTCTGCACTGTCAGCACAGAGCCAGACATAGGGCTGGGACTTCCAAACCGTGAGATTATGACCTGAGCTGAAATCAGGAGGAGGACACTTAATTTACTGAATCACCCAGGCACCCTGATACATTATTTTTAACTAAGTCCATATTTTATTCAGGTTTACTTCATTCTACCTTTTCCAAATCCAGTATCCCATGCAGGGCATCATGTTACGTTTAGTCATGTCTCTTTAGGCTTTGGCTTTGACAGTTTGTCAGACTTGCCTCCTTTCAATGACCTTGGTAGTTTTCAGGAGGACTGGTCAGATTTGTAGAAAGTCCTGAGTTGGGCTTTTCTTGGTGTTTTCCTCATTTATATTGGGATTTGGGGGTTTGAGGAAGCAAATCATGGAGGTAATGTGCTCTCTCATCACTTTTTATCAAGGGAACATGTTCTGGAGACCCCTTACCACTGCTAGTGTTAACTTTGGTCTCCTGGTTATCATAGTGTTTGTCAGGTTTCCCCACAGTAAAGTTACTTTTTCCCCATGTACATAGAGTGTATCTTTAGGATGAAGACATATGCAGACCAACACTTTAGGAGAGGGGAGTTAGCTCCATTTCCTTGATGGGTAGCTGAGTGTTGACATCAATTATTTGGAATTCTTCTGCATAGGAGAGGGGTATTTAACCCCATTCATAAAAAAATTAATAATTTACTTTTTACCAGTGTAAATATCTGGATAGTTATTCCAATCTTTTGGTTATAGTCCAACACTCCTGTATTTGGTTGCTCAGTTCTTTCCTGCTTTGACTATTGAAAACATTATCCATTGACTCTTATTTTCCTTTGACATATTTGCATCTCTGTGGATTTTTTTCCCCTTGGTTCTGCCTTATTTTCTGATACTTCAAGATCATCCTGGCTTTTTATTTACTGTCTCAGTCCTAGTGTCAACAAGTTCTTCAAAGAACCCTGGCTCCTTGTATTAGAGAATGGTATTAAAATCTTACATGTGTGAACTAAATGTGTTTAATAGACTGTGCAAGCAAGTATATGCATGTATTCCAACTATGTATATACACCTAATTGTCAAGATTTCTGTGTGGGCTTTAAGATGGCACCGTAGGAGGATGCTGGGCTCACCACGTCCTGTTGATCACTTAGATTCCACCCACATCTGCCTAAATAAATAACCCAGAAAACTTCCAGAAGGCTAGCAGAATGGACTCTCTGGAGCCAAGCATAGACAAGAGGTCTACGGAAGAGGGTAGGAAGGGTGGAGAGGTGGCGTGCACTACATGGATTGGTGGGAAGGAGGTGGGGTGATGGAGGGGCAGCTGGCCCGGCAAGGCAGAGCCCCCAAGACTGACTTGCAAAAGCAGAGGGGCAGGACTGCATGAGTTCTGACAGCCAGCAGGACTTATCTGGAATGTTATAAGTCAACAGCTCTGCTCGGAGAGTGGGACGGAGAGTGGACACCGGGAGGGAGAGGTGTTGAGCCCCAGAAGACAGAGGTCAGCTTGGAGGGAGAACAAAGGCGCTGGCCAGCAGCATCTCCCTCTCCCATCGCCCAGTCAAAATCCCAAAGGGAACCAGTTCCCATCACCAAAATTGCTTCCACCGCACAAACACCCAATGTTGTGCTTCTGTGGATCCATCCCTCCGATGGGCCTGCCTCCCTCCCAGTGCTACAGGGCCCCTCCTGCAGGGGACCACCATCAGCAAAGCGAGCTGAGCCTGCCCCTCCCGCCCCTGTGCACCTTGCAGATCCACCCCAGGTAATACACCAGATCGCATCCAGGCTACACCACAAGCCTGGCAGTGTGCAAGTAGCCCAGACAGGGGCCACACCACGCCACAGTGAGTCCTATCCTGGGAGAGGGGAAGATAAGGTACACACCAGTCTGACTGTGGCCCCAGCGGTGGGCTAGGGGCAAACATCAGGTCTGACTGCGCCCCACCCACCAACACAAGTTACTCCAGACAGCACAGGGGAAGTACCCTGCAGTTCTGTGGCACTCCAGGGACTATCCAAAATGATGAAATGGAAGAATCCTCCTCGAAAGAAACTAGCGACAGCTAACGAATTGATCAAAACCGATTTAAGCAATATAATGGAACAAGAATTTAAAATAATGGTCATAAAATTAATAGCTGGGCTTGAAGAAAGAATACAGGGCAGCAGAGAATCTATTGCTACAGAGATCAAGAGAATAAGAAACAGGCATGAGGAGTTAAAAAATGCTGTAAATAAGGTGCAAAATAAAACGGAGGTGACCACAGCTCAGATTGAAGAGACAGAGGAGAGAATAGGTGAATTAGAAGATAAAATTATGAAAAAAGAGGAAGCTGAGAAAAAGAGATTAAAAAAATCCAGGAGTACGAGGGGAGAATTAGAAAACTAAGTGATGCAATCAAAGAGAACAATATCGGTATCATAGGAATTCCACAAGAAGAGAGAGAGAAAGGGGCTGAAGGTGTACTTGAACAAATCATAGCTGAGAGCTTCCCTGATCAGGGGAAGGAAAAAGGCAGTGAAATCCAAGAGGAACAGAGACCTCCCTTCAGAAGTAACTTGAATTGATCTTCTGCATGGCATATCATAGTGAAACTGGCAAATTACAAGGACAAAGAGAAAATTCTGAAAGCAGCTAGGGATAAACAGGCTTTAACTTACAAAGGTAGACACATAACTGTAGTAGCAGACTTTTCTACTGAAACTTGGCAGGCCAGAAAGGAATGGCAGGAAATCCTCAATGTGATGAACAGAAAAATTATGCAGCCAACAATCCTTTATCCAGCAAGTCTGTCATTCAGAATACAAGGAGAAATAAAGGTTTTCCCAAAGAAAAACTGCAGGAATTCATCACCACTAAACCAGCCCTACAAGAGATCCTAAGGGAGATTCTGTGAGTGAAATGTTGAAAGGACCACAAAGTACCAGAGACATCACTACAAGCATGAAACCTACAGACATCACAATGACTCTAAACTCATATCTTTCTATAATAACACTGAATGTAAATGGACTAAATGCGCCAACCAAAAGACATAGGGTATCAGAATAGATTAAAAAAAAGACCCATCTATTTGCTGTCTACAAGAGACTCATTTTAGACCTGAGGACACCTTCAGATTGAAAGTGAGGGGATGGAGAACCATCTATCATGCTACTGGAAGCCAAAAGAAAGCTGGAGTAGCCATACTTATATCATACAAACTAGACTTTAAATTAAAGGCTGTAACAAGAGATGAAGAATGATATTTTATAATAATTACAGGGTCTATCCATCAGGAAGAGCTAGCAATTATAAATGTCTATGTGTCGAATATGGGAGCCCACAAATCTATAAAACAATCACAAACATAAGCAACCTTATTGATAAGAATGTGGTAATTGCAGGGGACATTAATACTCCACTTACAACAATGGATAGATCATCTAGACACAGGATCAATAAAGAAACAAGGGCCCTGAATGATACATTGGATCAGATGGACTTGACAGATATATTTAGAACTCTGCATCCCAAAGCAACACAATATACTTTTTTCTTGAGTGCACATGGAACATTCTCCAAGATAGATCACATACTGGGTCACAAAATAGCCCTTCATAAGTATAAAAGAATTGAGATCATACCATGCATATTTTCAGACCATAATGCTATGAAGCTTGAAATCAACCACAGGAAAAAGTCTGGAAAACCTCCAAAAGCATGGAGGTTAAGGAACACCCTACTAAAGAATTAATGGGTCAACCAGGCAATTAGAGAAGAAATTAAAAAATATATGGGAACCAATGAAAATAAAAATACAACAATCCAAATGCTTTGGGATGCAGCGAAGGCAGTCCTGAGAGGAAAATACATTGCAATCCAGGCCTATCTCAAGAAACAAGAAAAATCTGGAATACACAATCTAATAGCATACCTAAAGGAAATACAAGCAGAGCAGCAAAGACACATCAAACCTAGCAGAAGAAGAGAAATAATAAAGATCAGGGCAGAAATAATACAGAATCCAAAAAACAGTAGAACAGATCAATGAAACCAACCGTTGGTTTTTTGAAAAAATAAACAAAATTGATGAACCTCTAGGAGGCTTCTCAAAGAGAAAAGGGAGATGACTGAAATAGATAAAATCATGAATGAAAATGGAATGATTACAACCAGTTCCTCAGAAATACAAGCAATTGTCAGGGAATACTATGAAAAATTATATGCCAACAAACTGGACAACCTGGAAGAAATGGACAAATTCCTAAACACCCACACGCTTCCAAAACTCAAACAGGAAGAGATAGAAATTTTGAAAAGACCCATAACCAGTGAAGAAATTGAATCAGTTATCAAAAATCTCCCAACAAATAAGAGTCCAGGACCAGATGGCTTCCCTGGGGAATTCTACCAAGACATTTAAAACAGGGATAATACCTATCCTTTTCAAGCTGTTCCAAAAAATAGAAAGGGAAGGAAAACTTCCAGACTCATTCTATGAAGCCAGCATTACTTTGATTCCCAAACCAGACGGAGACCCAGCAAAAAAAGAGAACAGCAGGCCAATATCCTTGACGAATATGGATGCAAGAATTCTCAATAAGATACTAGTAAATCGAACGCAAGAGCACATAAAAAGAATTATTCACCATGACCAAGTGGGATTCATTCCTGGGCTGCAGGGCTAGTTCAACATTCACAAACCAATCAATGTGATACATCACATTAATACAAGAAAAGATAAGAACCATATGACCTGTCAATAGATGCAGAAAAAGCATTTGACAAAATTCAGCATCCTTTCTTAATAAAAACCATCGAGAAAGTCGGTATCGAAGAAACATACCTAAACATCATAAAAGCCACTTATGAAAAGTGAAAGTCT